>NW_027442924.1:0-70375 GCF_048569485.1 Anomaloglossus baeobatrachus
CACACTTCCTCCTTTTGTTTTTTATCTTTCACACTTTTGACTTTCTTTATTCATCCAAATAGCAAACTCATCACCACGTCAACCTGACCAACTCGGCTATGTCCCCGTGCTGCAGTTCTCTGTCTTATCTAGATCATTTGCAATTGAATGGAATAGATCCCTTTTGGACAAAGTGGATTCACCTGCTGCTGCAGTGACCACAGGTGTGATAACATCTAGAATTGGCATCTGGTGCGATCTCTCCGCTTCCACTCCAAAGAAAGTTACCTGTTTATTCCTATCATGCATTGGTTTTTGGGGTTTTCTTTGAGTAATGATGATCTCTTTAGTAGTCTGTTGGCGCCCTCTCCTGGAGGAATAGTTTGCTTGCTCTTGGACATTCTAAAAGAGAGGTCATGATAGACATTGAGCTTCTGAGCTCAATTGGGGACAGTCATGGGTGATGAATGTTTGCAACCTACTGCGAAGCCTCATACCGCAATATAAGGAACGTCAAATACTAAGAAAGGGCGGCCTATGAAAGAATTACTACTTTCAATAAGTACACTTAAACGGCTAATTGGGAATAGAAAAACTGTAAAAAGCCCTCTGAGAAAGCCCCCCTCTAACCTTTGATAGTAAGCTTTTCTGTAGTCTGCCTGTTGATGTATTTTCCGTTTGAACTGTGCACAACATGAAGAGACGGAACACTGGCGGCTTGTCACAATGCCCCCCGATGACATCACAATAGCGCTGCTGCCTAGAAAACAAGCTGCGCAGAAGAAGTTGTTCTTTGGGTGGGAGGGTGGGCTAGTGGAAGGAGGGGGCAATCTCTTTTTTTCCCGGGTGGTAGGGGGATGACAGGAGAAGGGAAGCGGGTGGTGAGAAAGGTACAGAGGGCAGGGTTTGGGGGCTGGGAAGGAAAGGGAAAAGATTAGGGTTTGGGGATGATGAAAGGGCTTTCTACGGGTAAGGATGGCAAAGGGTGGCAGTGACGGAAAGTCAGGCAACCTGTCCTGTCCGTCTTTTTGTATCGTGAATTGGAAAGACTGCAAGGGGGAGGGGAGTTGCTTGCGCCCTAAAGGAGGAGTTATTCAGATTCATTGCAGTGGGCGGCGGCTGCAAAACGCACCATTCTTCTTGTTTTGGCTCTGCAAAGCAGCCTTTTCAAGGGTTGGCTTGGGTGACAAAATGTCTTGTGTAGGCGTGGGTTTGTCTCCCTCTCGCTCTCTCTCCCTAAGATGTGTCCGGCATAGGCCAGGGTGCCACTCGAGGCCCAAACCAATTCTGGTTATCGCTTCTCGGCCTTTTGGCTAAGATCAAGTGTAGTATCTGTTCTTATCAGTTTAATATCTGATACGTCCCCTATCTGGGGACCATATATTAAATGGATTTTTAGAACAGGGAGATGGAAAAAGAGCTTGCTCTGTCCACTCCACGCATTGACCTGGTATTGCAGTACCTCCAGGAACGGTGCACCCCTTCTTAACCCAGTTTCCAAAAGCAGAACTCAATTCACCTGATTCATATTAGCCCGATTTAATGAATTGGAAGAAAGCATACGTCTTCATATGCACCTCAATTTGGCCCATTCACTTTTCACACTTCCTCCTTTTGTTTTTTATCTTTCACACTTTTGACTTTCTTTATTCATCCAAATAGCAAACTCATCACCACTCAACCTGACCAACTCGGCTATGTCCCCGTGCTGCAGTTCTCTGTCTTATCTAGATCATTTGCAATTGAATGGAATAGATCCCTTTTGGACAAAGTGGATTCACCTGCTGCTGCAGTGACCACAGGTGTGATAACATCTAGAATTGGCATCTGGTGCGATCTCTCCGCTTCCACTCCAAAGAAAGTTACCTGTTTATTCCTATCATGCATTGGTTTTTGGGGTTTTCTTTGAGTAATGATGATCTCTTTAGTAGTCTGTTGGCGCCCTCTCCTGGAGGAATAGTTTGCTTGCTCTTGGACATTCTAAAAGAGAGGTCATGATAGACATTGAGCTTCTGAGCTCAATTGGGGACAGTCATGGGTGATGAATGTTTGCAACCTACTGCGAAGCCTCATACCGCAATATAAGGAACGTCAAATACTAAGAAAGGGCGGCCTATGAAAGAATTACTACTTTCAATAAGTACACTTAAACGGCTAATTGGGAATAGAAAAACTGTAAAAAGCCCTCTGAGAAAGCCCCCCTCTAACCTTTGATAGTAAGCTTTTCTGTAGTCTGCCTGTTGATGTATTTTCCGTTTGAACTGTGCACAACATGAAGAGACGGAACACTGGCGGCTTGTCACAATGCCCCCCGATGACATCACAATAGCGCTGCTGCCTAGAAAACAAGCTGCGCAGAAGAAGTTGTTCTTTGGGTGGGAGGGTGGGCTAGTGGAAGGAGGGGGCAATCTCTTTTTTTCCCGGGTGGTAGGGGGATGACAGGAGAAGGGAAGCGGGTGGTGAGAAAGGTACAGAGGGCAGGGTTTGGGGGCTGGGAAGGAAAGGGAAAAGATTAGGGTTTGGGGATGATGAAAGGGCTTTCTACGGGTAAGGATGGCAAAGGGTGGCAGTGACGGAAAGTCAGGCAACCTGTCCTGTCCGTCTTTTTGTATCGTGAATTGGAAAGACTGCAAGGGGGAGGGGAGTTGCTTGCGCCCTAAAGGAGGAGTTATTCAGATTCATTGCAGTGGGCGGCGGCTGCAAAACGCACCATTCTTCTTGTTTTGGCTCTGCAAAGCAGCCTTTTCAAGGGTTGGCTTGGGTGACAAAATGTCTTGTGTAGGCGTGGGTTTGTCTCCCTCTCGCTCTCTCTCCCTAAGATGTGTCCGGCATAGGCCAGGGTGCCACTCGAGGCCCAAACCAATTCTGGTTATCGCTTCTCGGCCTTTTGGCTAAGATCAAGTGTAGTATCTGTTCTTATCAGTTTAATATCTGATACGTCCCCTATCTGGGGACCATATATTAAATGGATTTTTAGAACAGGGAGATGGAAAAAGAGCTTGCTCTGTCCACTCCACGCATTGACCTGGTATTGCAGTACCTCCAGGAACGGTGCACCCCTTCTTAACCCAGTTTCCAAAAGCAGAACTCAATTCACCTGATTCATATTAGCCCGATTTAATGAATTGGAAGAAAGCATACGTCTTCATATGCACCTCAATTTGGCCCATTCACTTTTCACACTTCCTCCTTTTGTTTTTTATCTTTCACACTTTTGACTTTCTTTATTCATCCAAATAGCAAACTCATCACCACTCAACCTGACCAACTCGGCTATGTCCCCGTGCTGCAGTTCTCTGTCTTATCTAGATCATTTGCAATTGAATGGAATAGATCCCTTTTGGACAAAGTGGATTCACCTGCTGCTGCAGTGACCACAGGTGTGATAACATCTAGAATTGGCATCTGGTGCGATCTCTCCGCTTCCACTCCAAAGAAAGTTACCTGTTTATTCCTATCATGCATTGGTTTTTGGGGTTTTCTTTGAGTAATGATGATCTCTTTAGTAGTCTGTTGGCGCCCTCTCCTGGAGGAATAGTTTGCTTGCTCTTGGACATTCTAAAAGAGAGGTCATGATAGACATTGAGCTTCTGAGCTCAATTGGGGACAGTCATGGGTGATGAATGTTTGCAACCTACTGCGAAGCCTCATACCGCAATATAAGGAACGTCAAATACTAAGAAAGGGCGGCCTATGAAAGAATTACTACTTTCAATAAGTACACTTAAACGGCTAATTGGGAATAGAAAAACTGTAAAAAGCCCTCTGAGAAAGCCCCCCTCTAACCTTTGATAGTAAGCTTTTCTGTAGTCTGCCTGTTGATGTATTTTCCGTTTGAACTGTGCACAACATGAAGAGACGGAACACTGGCGGCTTGTCACAATGCCCCCCGATGACATCACAATAGCGCTGCTGCCTAGAAAACAAGCTGCGCAGAAGAAGTTGTTCTTTGGGTGGGAGGGTGGGCTAGTGGAAGGAGGGGGCAATCTCTTTTTTTCCCGGGTGGTAGGGGGATGACAGGAGAAGGGAAGCGGGTGGTGAGAAAGGTACAGAGGGCAGGGTTTGGGGGCTGGGAAGGAAAGGGAAAAGATTAGGGTTTGGGGATGATGAAAGGGCTTTCTACGGGTAAGGATGGCAAAGGGTGGCAGTGACGGAAAGTCAGGCAACCTGTCCTGTCCGTCTTTTTGTATCGTGAATTGGAAAGACTGCAAGGGGGAGGGGAGTTGCTTGCGCCCTAAAGGAGGAGTTATTCAGATTCATTGCAGTGGGCGGCGGCTGCAAAACGCACCATTCTTCTTGTTTTGGCTCTGCAAAGCAGCCTTTTCAAGGGTTGGCTTGGGTGACAAAATGTCTTGTGTAGGCGTGGGTTTGTCTCCCTCTCGCTCTCTCTCCCTAAGATGTGTCCGGCATAGGCCAGGGTGCCACTCGAGGCCCAAACCAATTCTGGTTATCGCTTCTCGGCCTTTTGGCTAAGATCAAGTGTAGTATCTGTTCTTATCAGTTTAATATCTGATACGTCCCCTATCTGGGGACCATATATTAAATGGATTTTTAGAACAGGGAGATGGAAAAAGAGCTTGCTCTGTCCACTCCACGCATTGACCTGGTATTGCAGTACCTCCAGGAACGGTGCACCCCTTCTTAACCCAGTTTCCAAAAGCAGAACTCAATTCACCTGATTCATATTAGCCCGATTTAATGAATTGGAAGAAAGCATACGTCTTCATATGCACCTCAATTTGGCCCATTCACTTTTCACACTTCCTCCTTTTGTTTTTTATCTTTCACACTTTTGACTTTCTTTATTCATCCAAATAGCAAACTCATCACCACTCAACCTGACCAACTCGGCTATGTCCCCGTGCTGCAGTTCTCTGTCTTATCTAGATCATTTGCAATTGAATGGAATAGATCCCTTTTGGACAAAGTGGATTCACCTGCTGCTGCAGTGACCACAGGTGTGATAACATCTAGAATTGGCATCTGGTGCGATCTCTCCGCTTCCACTCCAAAGAAAGTTACCTGTTTATTCCTATCATGCATTGGTTTTTGGGGTTTTCTTTGAGTAATGATGATCTCTTTAGTAGTCTGTTGGCGCCCTCTCCTGGAGGAATAGTTTGCTTGCTCTTGGACATTCTAAAAGAGAGGTCATGATAGACATTGAGCTTCTGAGCTCAATTGGGGACAGTCATGGGTGATGAATGTTTGCAACCTACTGCGAAGCCTCATACCGCAATATAAGGAACGTCAAATACTAAGAAAGGGCGGCCTATGAAAGAATTACTACTTTCAATAAGTACACTTAAACGGCTAATTGGGAATAGAAAAACTGTAAAAAGCCCTCTGAGAAAGCCCCCCTCTAACCTTTGATAGTAAGCTTTTCTGTAGTCTGCCTGTTGATGTATTTTCCGTTTGAACTGTGCACAACATGAAGAGACGGAACACTGGCGGCTTGTCACAATGCCCCCCGATGACATCACAATAGCGCTGCTGCCTAGAAAACAAGCTGCGCAGAAGAAGTTGTTCTTTGGGTGGGAGGGTGGGCTAGTGGAAGGAGGGGGCAATCTCTTTTTTTCCCGGGTGGTAGGGGGATGACAGGAGAAGGGAAGCGGGTGGTGAGAAAGGTACAGAGGGCAGGGTTTGGGGGCTGGGAAGGAAAGGGAAAAGATTAGGGTTTGGGGATGATGAAAGGGCTTTCTACGGGTAAGGATGGCAAAGGGTGGCAGTGACGGAAAGTCAGGCAACCTGTCCTGTCCGTCTTTTTGTATCGTGAATTGGAAAGACTGCAAGGGGGAGGGGAGTTGCTTGCGCCCTAAAGGAGGAGTTATTCAGATTCATTGCAGTGGGCGGCGGCTGCAAAACGCACCATTCTTCTTGTTTTGGCTCTGCAAAGCAGCCTTTTCAAGGGTTGGCTTGGGTGACAAAATGTCTTGTGTAGGCGTGGGTTTGTCTCCCTCTCGCTCTCTCTCCCTAAGATGTGTCCGGCATAGGCCAGGGTGCCACTCGAGGCCCAAACCAATTCTGGTTATCGCTTCTCGGCCTTTTGGCTAAGATCAAGTGTAGTATCTGTTCTTATCAGTTTAATATCTGATACGTCCCCTATCTGGGGACCATATATTAAATGGATTTTTAGAACAGGGAGATGGAAAAAGAGCTTGCTCTGTCCACTCCACGCATTGACCTGGTATTGCAGTACCTCCAGGAACGGTGCACCCCTTCTTAACCCAGTTTCCAAAAGCAGAACTCAATTCACCTGATTCATATTAGCCCGATTTAATGAATTGGAAGAAAGCATACGTCTTCATATGCACCTCAATTTGGCCCATTCACTTTTCACACTTCCTCCTTTTGTTTTTTATCTTTCACACTTTTGACTTTCTTTATTCATCCAAATAGCAAACTCATCACCACTCAACCTGACCAACTCGGCTATGTCCCCGTGCTGCAGTTCTCTGTCTTATCTAGATCATTTGCAATTGAATGGAATAGATCCCTTTTGGACAAAGTGGATTCACCTGCTGCTGCAGTGACCACAGGTGTGATAACATCTAGAATTGGCATCTGGTGCGATCTCTCCGCTTCCACTCCAAAGAAAGTTACCTGTTTATTCCTATCATGCATTGGTTTTTGGGGTTTTCTTTGAGTAATGATGATCTCTTTAGTAGTCTGTTGGCGCCCTCTCCTGGAGGAATAGTTTGCTTGCTCTTGGACATTCTAAAAGAGAGGTCATGATAGACATTGAGCTTCTGAGCTCAATTGGGGACAGTCATGGGTGATGAATGTTTGCAACCTACTGCGAAGCCTCATACCGCAATATAAGGAACGTCAAATACTAAGAAAGGGCGGCCTATGAAAGAATTACTACTTTCAATAAGTACACTTAAACGGCTAATTGGGAATAGAAAAACTGTAAAAAGCCCTCTGAGAAAGCCCCCCTCTAACCTTTGATAGTAAGCTTTTCTGTAGTCTGCCTGTTGATGTATTTTCCGTTTGAACTGTGCACAACATGAAGAGACGGAACACTGGCGGCTTGTCACAATGCCCCCCGATGACATCACAATAGCGCTGCTGCCTAGAAAACAAGCTGCGCAGAAGAAGTTGTTCTTTGGGTGGGAGGGTGGGCTAGTGGAAGGAGGGGGCAATCTCTTTTTTTCCCGGGTGGTAGGGGGATGACAGGAGAAGGGAAGCGGGTGGTGAGAAAGGTACAGAGGGCAGGGTTTGGGGGCTGGGAAGGAAAGGGAAAAGATTAGGGTTTGGGGATGATGAAAGGGCTTTCTACGGGTAAGGATGGCAAAGGGTGGCAGTGACGGAAAGTCAGGCAACCTGTCCTGTCCGTCTTTTTGTATCGTGAATTGGAAAGACTGCAAGGGGGAGGGGAGTTGCTTGCGCCCTAAAGGAGGAGTTATTCAGATTCATTGCAGTGGGCGGCGGCTGCAAAACGCACCATTCTTCTTGTTTTGGCTCTGCAAAGCAGCCTTTTCAAGGGTTGGCTTGGGTGACAAAATGTCTTGTGTAGGCGTGGGTTTGTCTCCCTCTCGCTCTCTCTCCCTAAGATGTGTCCGGCATAGGCCAGGGTGCCACTCGAGGCCCAAACCAATTCTGGTTATCGCTTCTCGGCCTTTTGGCTAAGATCAAGTGTAGTGTTGTTCGAAGAGGTGGTTTAAGCTCCAGGCCACCTTAGTACAATGATACAATGCACACTGGAAGGTTGCGCTTGCTAGTACTCTGGGTGGATAGTATATTCATCTAGAGGAAAACATGGCCCTACCAGGATCGAGGCTATTAGACTGAGTAAGGGTGGGGGGCTATGGTACAACGTGCCCCAGGACTGACGACCCTGGAGTGAGTCTGAGCTTGCTGGCTTGGGACCCCGGCAAGCCTTGGGCTCTGTAGCACACCGTACCTTGCCTTTTCATACTTTTTGAGCATATTACCCTATCCCGGCCTTCTGGCTAGGAAGGGAAATTTTTACAATCCCGGTCGGAGGTCTGGTCAGCTTTGGGCTGAGAAACTAACACCCGGTTGGAGGTCTGGGTCAGCTTCGGCTGAGAAACCAACACCCGGTTGGAGGTCTGGGTCAGCTTCGGCGGAGAAACCAACACCCGGTTGGAGGTCCGGTTAGCCTTGGGCTGAGAAACCAACACCGGTTGACGGTCCGGGCAGTTTCGGCTGCGAAACCAACAACTAGTAGCTCTCTACTCCACTTGGGTAAGATGCCTGGGTGGACGCTGGGAGCAACGACAAGGCTCAACCAGGCTTCGGCTTGGGGGAGCACCGAAGATCCCTGACCCTTGCTGTGGCCTTCTGGCTCGGAGGGACGGGGTTGATTTTTGGGGACCCTCTCCTCACGGTGGGGTCCACACGAATCCTAGCCTTTGCACTGTTTTTGGTGTGACTTCGGTCATGCATTTTTTGTGGTGCTTTGGAAAGCTTCATTAAATCAAAAATCTGTTCTTATCAGTTTAATATCTGATACGTCCCCTATCTGGGGACCATATATTAAATGGATTTTTAGAACAGGGAGATGGAAAAAGAGCTTGCTCTGTCCACTCCACGCATTGACCTGGTATTGCAGTACCTCCAGGAACGGTGCACCCCTTCTTAACCCAGTTTCCAAAAGCAGAACTCAATTCACCTGATTCATATTAGCCCGATTTAATGAATTGGAAGAAAGCATACGTCTTCATATGCACCTCAATTTGGCCCATTCACTTTTCACACTTCCTCCTTTTGTTTTTTATCTTTCACACTTTTGACTTTCTTTATTCATCCAAATAGCAAACTCATCACCACTCAACCTGACCAACTCGGCTATGTCCCCGTGCTGCAGTTCTCTGTCTTATCTAGATCATTTGCAATTGAATGGAATAGATCCCTTTTGGACAAAGTGGATTCACCTGCTGCTGCAGTGACCACAGGTGTGATAACATCTAGAATTGGCATCTGGTGCGATCTCTCCGCTTCCACTCCAAAGAAAGTTACCTGTTTATTCCTATCATGCATTGGTTTTTGGGGTTTTCTTTGAGTAATGATGATCTCTTTAGTAGTCTGTTGGCGCCCTCTCCTGGAGGAATAGTTTGCTTGCTCTTGGACATTCTAAAAGAGAGGTCATGATAGACATTGAGCTTCTGAGCTCAATTGGGGACAGTCATGGGTGATGAATGTTTGCAACCTACTGCGAAGCCTCATACCGCAATATAAGGAACGTCAAATACTAAGAAAGGGCGGCCTATGAAAGAATTACTACTTTCAATAAGTACACTTAAACGGCTAATTGGGAATAGAAAAACTGTAAAAAGCCCTCTGAGAAAGCCCCCCTCTAACCTTTGATAGTAAGCTTTTCTGTAGTCTGCCTGTTGATGTATTTTCCGTTTGAACTGTGCACAACATGAAGAGACGGAACACTGGCGGCTTGTCACAATGCCCCCCGATGACATCACAATAGCGCTGCTGCCTAGAAAACAAGCTGCGCAGAAGAAGTTGTTCTTTGGGTGGGAGGGTGGGCTAGTGGAAGGAGGGGGCAATCTCTTTTTTTCCCGGGTGGTAGGGGGATGACAGGAGAAGGGAAGCGGGTGGTGAGAAAGGTACAGAGGGCAGGGTTTGGGGGCTGGGAAGGAAAGGGAAAAGATTAGGGTTTGGGGATGATGAAAGGGCTTTCTACGGGTAAGGATGGCAAAGGGTGGCAGTGACGGAAAGTCAGGCAACCTGTCCTGTCCGTCTTTTTGTATCGTGAATTGGAAAGACTGCAAGGGGGAGGGGAGTTGCTTGCGCCCTAAAGGAGGAGTTATTCAGATTCATTGCAGTGGGCGGCGGCTGCAAAACGCACCATTCTTCTTGTTTTGGCTCTGCAAAGCAGCCTTTTCAAGGGTTGGCTTGGGTGACAAAATGTCTTGTGTAGGCGTGGGTTTGTCTCCCTCTCGCTCTCTCTCCCTAAGATGTGTCCGGCATAGGCCAGGGTGCCACTCGAGGCCCAAACCAATTCTGGTTATCGCTTCTCGGCCTTTTGGCTAAGATCAAGTGTAGTATCTGTTCTTATCAGTTTAATATCTGATACGTCCCCTATCTGGGGACCATATATTAAATGGATTTTTAGAACAGGGAGATGGAAAAAGAGCTTGCTCTGTCCACTCCACGCATTGACCTGGTATTGCAGTACCTCCAGGAACGGTGCACCCCTTCTTAACCCAGTTTCCAAAAGCAGAACTCAATTCACCTGATTCATATTAGCCCGATTTAATGAATTGGAAGAAAGCATACGTCTTCATATGCACCTCAATTTGGCCCATTCACTTTTCACACTTCCTCCTTTTGTTTTTTATCTTTCACACTTTTGACTTTCTTTATTCATCCAAATAGCAAACTCATCACCACTCAACCTGACCAACTCGGCTATGTCCCCGTGCTGCAGTTCTCTGTCTTATCTAGATCATTTGCAATTGAATGGAATAGATCCCTTTTGGACAAAGTGGATTCACCTGCTGCTGCAGTGACCACAGGTGTGATAACATCTAGAATTGGCATCTGGTGCGATCTCTCCGCTTCCACTCCAAAGAAAGTTACCTGTTTATTCCTATCATGCATTGGTTTTTGGGGTTTTCTTTGAGTAATGATGATCTCTTTAGTAGTCTGTTGGCGCCCTCTCCTGGAGGAATAGTTTGCTTGCTCTTGGACATTCTAAAAGAGAGGTCATGATAGACATTGAGCTTCTGAGCTCAATTGGGGACAGTCATGGGTGATGAATGTTTGCAACCTACTGCGAAGCCTCATACCGCAATATAAGGAACGTCAAATACTAAGAAAGGGCGGCCTATGAAAGAATTACTACTTTCAATAAGTACACTTAAACGGCTAATTGGGAATAGAAAAACTGTAAAAAGCCCTCTGAGAAAGCCCCCCTCTAACCTTTGATAGTAAGCTTTTCTGTAGTCTGCCTGTTGATGTATTTTCCGTTTGAACTGTGCACAACATGAAGAGACGGAACACTGGCGGCTTGTCACAATGCCCCCCGATGACATCACAATAGCGCTGCTGCCTAGAAAACAAGCTGCGCAGAAGAAGTTGTTCTTTGGGTGGGAGGGTGGGCTAGTGGAAGGAGGGGGCAATCTCTTTTTTTCCCGGGTGGTAGGGGGATGACAGGAGAAGGGAAGCGGGTGGTGAGAAAGGTACAGAGGGCAGGGTTTGGGGGCTGGGAAGGAAAGGGAAAAGATTAGGGTTTGGGGATGATGAAAGGGCTTTCTACGGGTAAGGATGGCAAAGGGTGGCAGTGACGGAAAGTCAGGCAACCTGTCCTGTCCGTCTTTTTGTATCGTGAATTGGAAAGACTGCAAGGGGGAGGGGAGTTGCTTGCGCCCTAAAGGAGGAGTTATTCAGATTCATTGCAGTGGGCGGCGGCTGCAAAACGCACCATTCTTCTTGTTTTGGCTCTGCAAAGCAGCCTTTTCAAGGGTTGGCTTGGGTGACAAAATGTCTTGTGTAGGCGTGGGTTTGTCTCCCTCTCGCTCTCTCTCCCTAAGATGTGTCCGGCATAGGCCAGGGTGCCACTCGAGGCCCAAACCAATTCTGGTTATCGCTTCTCGGCCTTTTGGCTAAGATCAAGTGTAGTATCTGTTCTTATCAGTTTAATATCTGATACGTCCCCTATCTGGGGACCATATATTAAATGGATTTTTAGAACAGGGAGATGGAAAAAGAGCTTGCTCTGTCCACTCCACGCATTGACCTGGTATTGCAGTACCTCCAGGAATGGTGCACCCCTTCTTAACCCAGTTTCCAAAAGCAGAACTCAATTCACCTGATTCATATTAGCCCGATTTAATGAATTGGAAGAAAGCATACGTCTTCATATGCACCTCAATTTGGCCCATTCACTTTTCACACTTCCTCCTTTTGTTTTTTATCTTTCACACTTTTGACTTTCTTTATTCATCCAAATAGCAAACTCATCACCACTCAACCTGACCAACTCGGCTATGTCCCCGTGCTGCAGTTCTCTGTCTTATCTAGATCATTTGCAATTGAATGGAATAGATCCCTTTTGGACAAAGTGGATTCACCTGCTGCTGCAGTGACCACAGGTGTGATAACATCTAGAATTGGCATCTGGTGCGATCTCTCCGCTTCCACTCCAAAGAAAGTTACCTGTTTATTCCTATCATGCATTGGTTTTTGGGGTTTTCTTTGAGTAATGATGATCTCTTTAGTAGTCTGTTGGCGCCCTCTCCTGGAGGAATAGTTTGCTTGCTCTTGGACATTCTAAAAGAGAGGTCATGATAGACATTGAGCTTCTGAGCTCAATTGGGGACAGTCATGGGTGATGAATGTTTGCAACCTACTGCGAAGCCTCATACCGCAATATAAGGAACGTCAAATACTAAGAAAGGGCGGCCTATGAAAGAATTACTACTTTCAATAAGTACACTTAAACGGCTAATTGGGAATAGAAAAACTGTAAAAAGCCCTCTGAGAAAGCCCCCCTCTAACCTTTGATAGTAAGCTTTTCTGTAGTCTGCCTGTTGATGTATTTTCCGTTTGAACTGTGCACAACATGAAGAGACGGAACACTGGCGGCTTGTCACAATGCCCCCCGATGACATCACAATAGCGCTGCTGCCTAGAAAACAAGCTGCGCAGAAGAAGTTGTTCTTTGGGTGGGAGGGTGGGCTAGTGGAAGGAGGGGGCAATCTCTTTTTTTCCCGGGTGGTAGGGGGATGACAGGAGAAGGGAAGCGGGTGGTGAGAAAGGTACAGAGGGCAGGGTTTGGGGGCTGGGAAGGAAAGGGAAAAGATTAGGGTTTGGGGATGATGAAAGGGCTTTCTACGGGTAAGGATGGCAAAGGGTGGCAGTGACGGAAAGTCAGGCAACCTGTCCTGTCCGTCTTTTTGTATCGTGAATTGGAAAGACTGCAAGGGGGAGGGGAGTTGCTTGCGCCCTAAAGGAGGAGTTATTCAGATTCATTGCAGTGGGCGGCGGCTGCAAAACGCACCATTCTTCTTGTTTTGGCTCTGCAAAGCAGCCTTTTCAAGGGTTGGCTTGGGTGACAAAATGTCTTGTGTAGGCGTGGGTTTGTCTCCCTCTCGCTCTCTCTCCCTAAGATGTGTCCGGCATAGGCCAGGGTGCCACTCGAGGCCCAAACCAATTCTGGTTATCGCTTCTCGGCCTTTTGGCTAAGATCATGTGTAGTGTTGTTCGAAGAGGTGGTTTAAGCTCCAGGCCACCTTAGTACAATGATACAATGCACACTGGAAGGTTGCGCTTGCTAGTACTCTGGGTGGATAGTATACTCATCTAGAGGAAAACATGGCCCTACCAGGATCAAGGCTATTAGACTGAGTAAGGGTGGGGGGCTATGGTACAACGTGCCCCAGGACTGACGACCCGGGAGTGAGTCTGAGCTTGCTGGCTTGGGACCCCGGCAAGCCTTGGGCTCTGTAGCACACCGTACCTTGCCTTTTCATACTTTTTGAGCATATTACCCTATCCCGGCCTTCTGGCTAGGAAGGGAAATTTTTATAATCCCGGTCGGAGGTCTGGTCAGCTTTGGGCTGAGAAACTAACACCCGGTTGGAGGTCCGGGTCAGCTTCGGCTGAGAAACCAACACCCGGTTGGAGGTCTGGGTCAGCTTCGGCTGAGAAACCAACACCCGGTTGGAGGTCCGGTTAGCCTTGGGCTGAGAAACCAACACCGGTTGACGGTCCGGGCAGTTTCGGCTGCGAAACCAACAACTAGTAGCTCTCTACTCCACTTGGGTAAGATGCCTGGGTGGACGCTGGGAGCAACGACAAGGCTCAACCAGGCTTCGGCTTGGGGGAGCACCGAAGATCCCTGACCCTTGCTGTGGCCTTCTGGCTCGAAGGGACGGGGTTGATTTTTGGGGACCCTCTCCTCACGGTGGGGTCCACACGAATCCTAGCCTTTGCACTGTTTTTGGTGTGACTTCGGTCATGCATTTTTTGTGGTGCTTTGGAAAGCTTCATTAAATCAAAAATCTGTTCTTATCAGTTTAATATCTGATACGTCCCCTATCTGGGGACCATATATTAAATGGATTTTTAGAACAGGGAGATGGAAAAAGAGCTTGCTCTGTCCACTCCACGCATTGACCTGGTATTGCAGTACCTCCAGGAACGGTGCACCCCTTCTTAACCCAGTTTCCAAAAGCAGAACTCAATTCACCTGATTCATATTAGCCCGATTTAATGAATTGGAAGAAAGCATACGTCTTCATATGCACCTCAATTTGGCCCATTCACTTTTCACACTTCCTCCTTTTGTTTTTTATCTTTCACACTTTTGACTTTCTTTATTCATCCAAATAGCAAACTCATCACCACTCAACCTGACCAACTCGGCTATGTCCCCGTGCTGCAGTTCTCTGTCTTATCTAGATCATTTGCAATTGAATGGAATAGATCCCTTTTGGACAAAGTGGATTCACCTGCTGCTGCAGTGACCACAGGTGTGATAACATCTAGAATTGGCATCTGGTGCGATCTCTCCGCTTCCACTCCAAAGAAAGTTACCTGTTTATTCCTATCATGCATTGGTTTTTGGGGTTTTCTTTGAGTAATGATGATCTCTTTAGTAGTCTGTTGGCGCCCTCTCCTGGAGGAATAGTTTGCTTGCTCTTGGACATTCTAAAAGAGAGGTCATGATAGACATTGAGCTTCTGAGCTCAATTGGGGACAGTCATGGGTGATGAATGTTTGCAACCTACTGCGAAGCCTCATACCGCAATATAAGGAACGTCAAATACTAAGAAAGGGCGGCCTATGAAAGAATTACTACTTTCAATAAGTACACTTAAACGGCTAATTGGGAATAGAAAAACTGTAAAAAGCCCTCTGAGAAAGCCCCCCTCTAACCTTTGATAGTAAGCTTTTCTGTAGTCTGCCTGTTGATGTATTTTCCGTTTGAACTGTGCACAACATGAAGAGACGGAACACTGGCGGCTTGTCACAATGCCCCCCGATGACATCACAATAGCGCTGCTGCCTAGAAAACAAGCTGCGCAGAAGAAGTTGTTCTTTGGGTGGGAGGGTGGGCTAGTGGAAGGAGGGGGCAATCTCTTTTTTTCCCGGGTGGTAGGGGGATGACAGGAGAAGGGAAGCGGGTGGTGAGAAAGGTACAGAGGGCAGGGTTTGGGGGCTGGGAAGGAAAGGGAAAAGATTAGGGTTTGGGGATGATGAAAGGGCTTTCTACGGGTAAGGATGGCAAAGGGTGGCAGTGACGGAAAGTCAGGCAACCTGTCCTGTCCGTCTTTTTGTATCGTGAATTGGAAAGACTGCAAGGGGGAGGGGAGTTGCTTGCGCCCTAAAGGAGGAGTTATTCAGATTCATTGCAGTGGGCGGCGGCTGCAAAACGCACCATTCTTCTTGTTTTGGCTCTGCAAAGCAGCCTTTTCAAGGGTTGGCTTGGGTGACAAAATGTCTTGTGTAGGCGTGGGTTTGTCTCCCTCTCGCTCTCTCTCCCTAAGATGTGTCCGGCATAGGCCAGGGTGCCACTCGAGGCCCAAACCAATTCTGGTTATCGCTTCTCGGCCTTTTGGCTAAGATCAAGTGTAGTATCTGTTCTTATCAGTTTAATATCTGATACGTCCCCTATCTGGGGACCATATATTAAATGGATTTTTAGAACAGGGAGATGGAAAAAGAGCTTGCTCTGTCCACTCCACGCATTGACCTGGTATTGCAGTACCTCCAGGAACGGTGCACCCCTTCTTAACCCAGTTTCCAAAAGCAGAACTCAATTCACCTGATTCATATTAGCCCGATTTAATGAATTGGAAGAAAGCATACGTCTTCATATGCACCTCAATTTGGCCCATTCACTTTTCACACTTCCTCCTTTTGTTTTTTATCTTTCACACTTTTGACTTTCTTTATTCATCCAAATAGCAAACTCATCACCACTCAACCTGACCAACTCGGCTATGTCCCCGTGCTGCAGTTCTCTGTCTTATCTAGATCATTTGCAATTGAATGGAATAGATCCCTTTTGGACAAAGTGGATTCACCTGCTGCTGCAGTGACCACAGGTGTGATAACATCTAGAATTGGCATCTGGTGCGATCTCTCCGCTTCCACTCCAAAGAAAGTTACCTGTTTATTCCTATCATGCATTGGTTTTTGGGGTTTTCTTTGAGTAATGATGATCTCTTTAGTAGTCTGTTGGCGCCCTCTCCTGGAGGAATAGTTTGCTTGCTCTTGGACATTCTAAAAGAGAGGTCATGATAGACATTGAGCTTCTGAGCTCAATTGGGGACAGTCATGGGTGATGAATGTTTGCAACCTACTGCGAAGCCTCATACCGCAATATAAGGAACGTCAAATACTAAGAAAGGGCGGCCTATGAAAGAATTACTACTTTCAATAAGTACACTTAAACGGCTAATTGGGAATAGAAAAACTGTAAAAAGCCCTCTGAGAAAGCCCCCCTCTAACCTTTGATAGTAAGCTTTTCTGTAGTCTGCCTGTTGATGTATTTTCCGTTTGAACTGTGCACAACATGAAGAGACGGAACACTGGCGGCTTGTCACAATGCCCCCCGATGACATCACAATAGCGCTGCTGCCTAGAAAACAAGCTGCGCAGAAGAAGTTGTTCTTTGGGTGGGAGGGTGGGCTAGTGGAAGGAGGGGGCAATCTCTTTTTTTCCCGGGTGGTAGGGGGATGACAGGAGAAGGGAAGCGGGTGGTGAGAAAGGTACAGAGGGCAGGGTTTGGGGGCTGGGAAGGAAAGGGAAAAGATTAGGGTTTGGGGATGATGAAAGGGCTTTCTACGGGTAAGGATGGCAAAGGGTGGCAGTGACGGAAAGTCAGGCAACCTGTCCTGTCCGTCTTTTTGTATCGTGAATTGGAAAGACTGCAAGGGGGAGGGGAGTTGCTTGCGCCCTAAAGGAGGAGTTATTCAGATTCATTGCAGTGGGCGGCGGCTGCAAAACGCACCATTCTTCTTGTTTTGGCTCTGCAAAGCAGCCTTTTCAAGGGTTGGCTTGGGTGACAAAATGTCTTGTGTAGGCGTGGGTTTGTCTCCCTCTCGCTCTCTCTCCCTAAGATGTGTCCGGCATAGGCCAGGGTGCCACTCGAGGCCCAAACCAATTCTGGTTATCGCTTCTCGGCCTTTTGGCTAAGATCAAGTGTAGTATCTGTTCTTATCAGTTTAATATCTGATACGTCCCCTATCTGGGGACCATATATTAAATGGATTTTTAGAACAGGGAGATGGAAAAAGAGCTTGCTCTGTCCACTCCACGCATTGACCTGGTATTGCAGTACCTCCAGGAACGGTGCACCCCTTCTTAACCCAGTTTCCAAAAGCAGAACTCAATTCACCTGATTCATATTAGCCCGATTTAATGAATTGGAAGAAAGCATACGTCTTCATATGCACCTCAATTTGGCCCATTCACTTTTCACACTTCCTCCTTTTGTTTTTTATCTTTCACACTTTTGACTTTCTTTATTCATCCAAATAGCAAACTCATCACCACTCAACCTGACCAACTCGGCTATGTCCCCGTGCTGCAGTTCTCTGTCTTATCTAGATCATTTGCAATTGAATGGAATAGATCCCTTTTGGACAAAGTGGATTCACCTGCTGCTGCAGTGACCACAGGTGTGATAACATCTAGAATTGGCATCTGGTGCGATCTCTCCGCTTCCACTCCAAAGAAAGTTACCTGTTTATTCCTATCATGCATTGGTTTTTGGGGTTTTCTTTGAGTAATGATGATCTCTTTAGTAGTCTGTTGGCGCCCTCTCCTGGAGGAATAGTTTGCTTGCTCTTGGACATTCTAAAAGAGAGGTCATGATAGACATTGAGCTTCTGAGCTCAATTGGGGACAGTCATGGGTGATGAATGTTTGCAACCTACTGCGAAGCCTCATACCGCAATATAAGGAACGTCAAATACTAAGAAAGGGCGGCCTATGAAAGAATTACTACTTTCAATAAGTACACTTAAACGGCTAATTGGGAATAGAAAAACTGTAAAAAGCCCTCTGAGAAAGCCCCCCTCTAACCTTTGATAGTAAGCTTTTCTGTAGTCTGCCTGTTGATGTATTTTCCGTTTGAACTGTGCACAACATGAAGAGACGGAACACTGGCGGCTTGTCACAATGCCCCCCGATGACATCACAATAGCGCTGCTGCCTAGAAAACAAGCTGCGCAGAAGAAGTTGTTCTTTGGGTGGGAGGGTGGGCTAGTGGAAGGAGGGGGCAATCTCTTTTTTTCCCGGGTGGTAGGGGGATGACAGGAGAAGGGAAGCGGGTGGTGAGAAAGGTACAGAGGGCAGGGTTTGGGGGCTGGGAAGGAAAGGGAAAAGATTAGGGTTTGGGGATGATGAAAGGGCTTTCTACGGGTAAGGATGGCAAAGGGTGGCAGTGACGGAAAGTCAGGCAACCTGTCCTGTCCGTCTTTTTGTATCGTGAATTGGAAAGACTGCAAGGGGGAGGGGAGTTGCTTGCGCCCTAAAGGAGGAGTTATTCAGATTCATTGCAGTGGGCGGCGGCTGCAAAACGCACCATTCTTCTTGTTTTGGCTCTGCAAAGCAGCCTTTTCAAGGGTTGGCTTGGGTGACAAAATGTCTTGTGTAGGCGTGGGTTTGTCTCCCTCTCGCTCTCTCTCCCTAAGATGTGTCCGGCATAGGCCAGGGTGCCACTCGAGGCCCAAACCAATTCTGGTTATCGCTTCTCGGCCTTTTGGCTAAGATCAAGTGTAGTATCTGTTCTTATCAGTTTAATATCTGATACGTCCCCTATCTGGGGACCATATATTAAATGGATTTTTAGAACAGGGAGATGGAAAAAGAGCTTGCTCTGTCCACTCCACGCATTGACCTGGTATTGCAGTACCTCCAGGAACGGTGCACCCCTTCTTAACCCAGTTTCCAAAAGCAGAACTCAATTCACCTGATTCATATTAGCCCGATTTAATGAATTGGAAGAAAGCATACGTCTTCATATGCACCTCAATTTGGCCCATTCACTTTTCACACTTCCTCCTTTTGTTTTTTATCTTTCACACTTTTGACTTTCTTTATTCATCCAAATAGCAAACTCATCACCACTCAACCTGACCAACTCGGCTATGTCCCCGTGCTGCAGTTCTCTGTCTTATCTAGATCATTTGCAATTGAATGGAATAGATCCCTTTTGGACAAAGTGGATTCACCTGCTGCTGCAGTGACCACAGGTGTGATAACATCTAGAATTGGCATCTGGTGCGATCTCTCCGCTTCCACTCCAAAGAAAGTTACCTGTTTATTCCTATCATGCATTGGTTTTTGGGGTTTTCTTTGAGTAATGATGATCTCTTTAGTAGTCTGTTGGCGCCCTCTCCTGGAGGAATAGTTTGCTTGCTCTTGGACATTCTAAAAGAGAGGTCATGATAGACATTGAGCTTCTGAGCTCAATTGGGGACAGTCATGGGTGATGAATGTTTGCAACCTACTGCGAAGCCTCATACCGCAATATAAGGAACGTCAAATACTAAGAAAGGGCGGCCTATGAAAGAATTACTACTTTCAATAAGTACACTTAAACGGCTAATTGGGAATAGAAAAACTGTAAAAAGCCCTCTGAGAAAGCCCCCCTCTAACCTTTGATAGTAAGCTTTTCTGTAGTCTGCCTGTTGATGTATTTTCCGTTTGAACTGTGCACAACATGAAGAGACGGAACACTGGCGGCTTGTCACAATGCCCCCCGATGACATCACAATAGCGCTGCTGCCTAGAAAACAAGCTGCGCAGAAGAAGTTGTTCTTTGGGTGGGAGGGTGGGCTAGTGGAAGGAGGGGGCAATCTCTTTTTTTCCCGGGTGGTAGGGGGATGACAGGAGAAGGGAAGCGGGTGGTGAGAAAGGTACAGAGGGCAGGGTTTGGGGGCTGGGAAGGAAAGGGAAAAGATTAGGGTTTGGGGATGATGAAAGGGCTTTCTACGGGTAAGGATGGCAAAGGGTGGCAGTGACGGAAAGTCAGGCAACCTGTCCTGTCCGTCTTTTTGTATCGTGAATTGGAAAGACTGCAAGGGGGAGGGGAGTTGCTTGCGCCCTAAAGGAGGAGTTATTCAGATTCATTGCAGTGGGCGGCGGCTGCAAAACGCACCATTCTTCTTGTTTTGGCTCTGCAAAGCAGCCTTTTCAAGGGTTGGCTTGGGTGACAAAATGTCTTGTGTAGGCGTGGGTTTGTCTCCCTCTCGCTCTCTCTCCCTAAGATGTGTCCGGCATAGGCCAGGGTGCCACTCGAGGCCCAAACCAATTCTGGTTATCGCTTCTCGGCCTTTTGGCTAAGATCAAGTGTAGTATCTGTTCTTATCAGTTTAATATCTGATACGTCCCCTATCTGGGGACCATATATTAAATGGATTTTTAGAACAGGGAGATGGAAAAAGAGCTTGCTCTGTCCACTCCACGCATTGACCTGGTATTGCAGTACCTCCAGGAACGGTGCACCCCTTCTTAACCCAGTTTCCAAAAGCAGAACTCAATTCACCTGATTCATATTAGCCCGATTTAATGAATTGGAAGAAAGCATACGTCTTCATATGCACCTCAATTTGGCCCATTCACTTTTCACACTTCCTCCTTTTGTTTTTTATCTTTCACACTTTTGACTTTCTTTATTCATCCAAATAGCAAACTCATCACCACTCAACCTGACCAACTCGGCTATGTCCCCGTGCTGCAGTTCTCTGTCTTATCTAGATCATTTGCAATTGAATGGAATAGATCCCTTTTGGACAAAGTGGATTCACCTGCTGCTGCAGTGACCACAGGTGTGATAACATCTAGAATTGGCATCTGGTGCGATCTCTCCGCTTCCACTCCAAAGAAAGTTACCTGTTTATTCCTATCATGCATTGGTTTTTGGGGTTTTCTTTGAGTAATGATGATCTCTTTAGTAGTCTGTTGGCGCCCTCTCCTGGAGGAATAGTTTGCTTGCTCTTGGACATTCTAAAAGAGAGGTCATGATAGACATTGAGCTTCTGAGCTCAATTGGGGACAGTCATGGGTGATGAATGTTTGCAACCTACTGCGAAGCCTCATACCGCAATATAAGGAACGTCAAATACTAAGAAAGGGCGGCCTATGAAAGAATTACTACTTTCAATAAGTACACTTAAACGGCTAATTGGGAATAGAAAAACTGTAAAAAGCCCTCTGAGAAAGCCCCCCTCTAACCTTTGATAGTAAGCTTTTCTGTAGTCTGCCTGTTGATGTATTTTCCGTTTGAACTGTGCACAACATGAAGAGACGGAACACTGGCGGCTTGTCACAATGCCCCCCGATGACATCACAATAGCGCTGCTGCCTAGAAAACAAGCTGCGCAGAAGAAGTTGTTCTTTGGGTGGGAGGGTGGGCTAGTGGAAGGAGGGGGCAATCTCTTTTTTTCCCGGGTGGTAGGGGGATGACAGGAGAAGGGAAGCGGGTGGTGAGAAAGGTACAGAGGGCAGGGTTTGGGGGCTGGGAAGGAAAGGGAAAAGATTAGGGTTTGGGGATGATGAAAGGGCTTTCTACGGGTAAGGATGGCAAAGGGTGGCAGTGACGGAAAGTCAGGCAACCTGTCCTGTCCGTCTTTTTGTATCGTGAATTGGAAAGACTGCAAGGGGGAGGGGAGTTGCTTGCGCCCTAAAGGAGGAGTTATTCAGATTCATTGCAGTGGGCGGCGGCTGCAAAACGCACCATTCTTCTTGTTTTGGCTCTGCAAAGCAGCCTTTTCAAGGGTTGGCTTGGGTGACAAAATGTCTTGTGTAGGCGTGGGTTTGTCTCCCTCTCGCTCTCTCTCCCTAAGATGTGTCCGGCATAGGCCAGGGTGCCACTCGAGGCCCAAACCAATTCTGGTTATCGCTTCTCGGCCTTTTGGCTAAGATCAAGTGTAGTATCTGTTCTTATCAGTTTAATATCTGATACGTCCCCTATCTGGGGACCATATATTAAATGGATTTTTAGAACAGGGAGATGGAAAAAGAGCTTGCTCTGTCCACTCCACGCATTGACCTGGTATTGCAGTACCTCCAGGAACGGTGCACCCCTTCTTAACCCAGTTTCCAAAAGCAGAACTCAATTCACCTGATTCATATTAGCCCGATTTAATGAATTGGAAGAAAGCATACGTCTTCATATGCACCTCAATTTGGCCCATTCACTTTTCACACTTCCTCCTTTTGTTTTTTATCTTTCACACTTTTGACTTTCTTTATTCATCCAAATAGCAAACTCATCACCACTCAACCTGACCAACTCGACTATGTCCCCGTGCTGCAGTTCTCTGTCTTATCTAGATCATTTGCAATTGAATGGAATAGATCCCTTTTGGACAAAGTGGATTCACCTGCTGCTGCAGTGACCACAGGTGTGATAACATCTAGAATTGGCATCTGGTGCGATCTCTCCGCTTCCACTCCAAAGAAAGTTACCTGTTTATTCCTATCATGCATTGGTTTTTGGGGTTTTCTTTGAGTAATGATGATCTCTTTAGTAGTCTGTTGGCGCCCTCTCCTGGAGGAATAGTTTGCTTGCTCTTGGACATTCTAAAAGAGAGGTCATGATAGACATTGAGCTTCTGAGCTCAATTGGGGACAGTCATGGGTGATGAATGTTTGCAACCTACTGCGAAGCCTCATACCGCAATATAAGGAATGTCAAATACTAAGAAAGGGCGGCCTATGAAAGAATTACTACTTTCAATAAGTACACTTAAACGGCTAATTGGGAATAGAAAAACTGTAAAAAGCCCTCTGAGAAAGCCCCCCTCTAACCTTTGATAGTAAGCTTTTCTGTAGTCTGCCTGTTGATGTATTTTCCGTTTGAACTGTGCACAACATGAAGAGACGGAACACTGGCGGCTTGTCACAATGCCCCCCGATGACATCACAATAGCGCTGCTGCCTAGAAAACAAGCTGCGCAGAAGAAGTTGTTCTTTGGGTGGGAGGGTGGGCTAGTGGAAGGAGGGGGCAATCTCTTTTTTTCCCGGGTGGTAGGGGGATGACAGGAGAAGGGAAGCGGGTGGTGAGAAAGGTACAGAGGGCAGGGTTTGGGGGCTGGGAAGGAAAGGGAAAAGATTAGGGTTTGGGGATGATGAAAGGGCTTTCTACGGGTAAGGATGGCAAAGGGTGGCAGTGACGGAAAGTCAGGCAACCTGTCCTGTCCGTCTTTTTGTATCGTGAATTGGAAAGACTGCAAGGGGGAGGGGAGTTGCTTGCGCCCTAAAGGAGGAGTTATTCAGATTCATTGCAGTGGGCGGCGGCTGCAAAACGCACCATTCTTCTTGTTTTGGCTCTGCAAAGCAGCCTTTTCAAGGGTTGGCTTGGGTGACAAAATGTCTTGTGTAGGCGTGGGTTTGTCTCCCTCTCGCTCTCTCTCCCTAAGATGTGTCCGGCATAGGCCAGGGTGCCACTCGAGGCCCAAACCAATTCTGGTTATCGCTTCTCGGCCTTTTGGCTAAGATCAAGTGTAGTATCTGTTCTTATCAGTTTAATATCTGATACGTCCCCTATCTGGGGACCATATATTAAATGGATTTTTAGAACAGGGAGATGGAAAAAGAGCTTGCTCTGTCCACTCCACGCATTGACCTGGTATTGCAGTACCTCCAGGAACGGTGCACCCCTTCTTAACCCAGTTTCCAAAAGCAGAACTCAATTCACCTGATTCATATTAGCCCGATTTAATGAATTGGAAGAAAGCATACGTCTTCATATGCACCTCAATTTGGCCCATTCACTTTTCACACTTCCTCCTTTTGTTTTTTATCTTTCACACTTTTGACTTTCTTTATTCATCCAAATAGCAAACTCATCACCACTCAACCTGACCAACTCGGCTATGTCCCCGTGCTGCAGTTCTCTGTCTTATCTAGATCATTTGCAATTGAATGGAATAGATCCCTTTTGGACAAAGTGGATTCACCTGCTGCTGCAGTGACCACAGGTGTGATAACATCTAGAATTGGCATCTGGTGCGATCTCTCCGCTTCCACTCCAAAGAAAGTTACCTGTTTATTCCTATCATGCATTGGTTTTTGGGGTTTTCTTTGAGTAATGATGATCTCTTTAGTAGTATGTTGGCGCCCTCTCCTGGAGGAATAGTTTGCTTGCTCTTGGACATTCTAAAAGAGAGGTCATGATAGACATTGAGCTTCTGAGCTCAATTGGGGACAGTCATGGGTGATGAATGTTTGCAACCTACTGCGAAGCCTCATACCGCAATATAAGGAACGTCAAATACTAAGAAAGGGCGGCCTATGAAAGAATTACTACTTTCAATAAGTACACTTAAACGGCTAATTGGGAATAGAAAAACTGTAAAAAGCCCTCTGAGAAAGCCCCCCTCTAACCTTTGATAGTAAGCTTTTCTGTAGTCTGCCTGTTGATGTATTTTCCGTTTGAACTGTGCACAACATGAAGAGACGGAACACTGGCGGCTTGTCACAATGCCCCCCGATGACATCACAATAGCGCTGCTGCCTAGAAAACAAGCTGCGCAGAAGAAGTTGTTCTTTGGGTGGGAGGGTGGGCTAGTGGAAGGAGGGGGCAATCTCTTTTTTTCCCGGGTGGTAGGGGGATGACAGGAGAAGGGAAGCGGGTGGTGAGAAAGGTACAGAGGGCAGGGTTTGGGGGCTGGGAAGGAAAGGGAAAAGATTAGGGTTTGGGGATGATGAAAGGGCTTTCTACGGGTAAGGATGGCAAAGGGTGGCAGTGACGGAAAGTCAGGCAACCTGTCCTGTCCGTCTTTTTGTATCGTGAATTGGAAAGACTGCAAGGGGGAGGGGAGTTGCTTGCGCCCTAAAGGAGGAGTTATTCAGATTCATTGCAGTGGGCGGCGGCTGCAAAACGCACCATTCTTCTTGTTTTGGCTCTGCAAAGCAGCCTTTTCAAGGGTTGGCTTGGGTGACAAAATGTCTTGTGTAGGCGTGGGTTTGTCTCCCTCTCGCTCTCTCTCCCTAAGATGTGTCCGGCATAGGCCAGGGTGCCACTCGAGGCCCAAACCAATTCTGGTTATCGCTTCTCGGCCTTTTGGCTAAGATCAAGTGTAGTATCTGTTCTTATCAGTTTAATATCTGATACGTCCCCTATCTGGGGACCATATATTAAATGGATTTTTAGAACAGGGAGATGGAAAAAGAGCTTGCTCTGTCCACTCCACGCATTGACCTGGTATTGCAGTACCTCCAGGAACGGTGCACCCCTTCTTAACCCAGTTTCCAAAAGCAGAACTCAATTCACCTGATTCATATTAGCCCGATTTAATGAATTGGAAGAAAGCATACGTCTTCATATGCACCTCAATTTGGCCCATTCACTTTTCACACTTCCTCCTTTTGTTTTTTATCTTTCACACTTTTGACTTTCTTTATTCATCCAAATAGCAAACTCATCACCACTCAACCTGACCAACTCGGCTATGTCCCCGTGCTGCAGTTCTCTGTCTTATCTAGATCATTTGCAATTGAATGGAATAGATCCCTTTTGGACAAAGTGGATTCACCTGCTGCTGCAGTGACCACAGGTGTGATAACATCTAGAATTGGCATCTGGTGCGATCTCTCCGCTTCCACTCCAAAGAAAGTTACCTGTTTATTCCTATCATGCATTGGTTTTTGGGGTTTTCTTTGAGTAATGATGATCTCTTTAGTAGTCTGTTGGCGCCCTCTCCTGGAGGAATAGTTTGCTTGCTCTTGGACATTCTAAAAGAGAGGTCATGATAGACATTGAGCTTCTGGGCTCAATTGGGGACAGTCATGGGTGATGAATGTTTGCAACCTACTGCGAAGCCTCATACCGCAATATAAGGAACGTCAAATACTAAGAAAGGGCGGCCTATGAAAGAATTACTACTTTCAATAAGTACACTTAAACGGCTAATTGGGAATAGAAAAACTGTAAAAAGCCCTCTGAGAAAGCCCCCCTCTAACCTTTGATAGTAAGCTTTTCTGTAGTCTGCCTGTTGATGTATTTTCCGTTTGAACTGTGCACAACATGAAGAGACGGAACACTGGCGGCTTGTCACAATGCCCCCCGATGACATCACAATAGCGCTGCTGCCTAGAAAACAAGCTGCGCAGAAGAAGTTGTTCTTTGGGTGGGAGGGTGGGCTAGTGGAAGGAGGGGGCAATCTCTTTTTTTCCCGGGTGGTAGGGGGATGACAGGAGAAGGGAAGCGGGTGGTGAGAAAGGTACAGAGGGCAGGGTTTGGGGGCTGGGAAGGAAAGGGAAAAGATTAGGGTTTGGGGATGATGAAAGGGCTTTCTACGGGTAAGGATGGCAAAGGGTGGCAGTGACGGAAAGTCAGGCAACCTGTCCTGTCCGTCTTTTTGTATCGTGAATTGGAAAGACTGCAAGGGGGAGGGGAGTTGCTTGCGCCCTAAAGGAGGAGTTATTCAGATTCATTGCAGTGGGCGGCGGCTGCAAAACGCACCATTCTTCTTGTTTTGGCTCTGCAAAGCAGCCTTTTCAAGGGTTGGCTTGGGTGACAAAATGTCTTGTGTAGGCGTGGGTTTGTCTCCCTCTCGCTCTCTCTCCCTAAGATGTGTCCGGCATAGGCCAGGGTGCCACTCGAGGCCCAAACCAATTCTGGTTATCGCTTCTCGGCCTTTTGGCTAAGATCAAGTGTAGTATCTGTTCTTATCAGTTTAATATCTGATACGTCCCCTATCTGGGGACCATATATTAAATGGATTTTTAGAACAGGGAGATGGAAAAAGAGCTTGCTCTGTCCACTCCACGCATTGACCTGGTATTGCAGTACCTCCAGGAACGGTGCACCCCTTCTTAACCCAGTTTCCAAAAGCAGAACTCAATTCACCTGATTCATATTAGCCCGATTTAATGAATTGGAAGAAAGCATACGTCTTCATATGCACCTCAATTTGGCCCATTCACTTTTCACACTTCCTCCTTTTGTTTTTTATCTTTCACACTTTTGACTTTCTTTATTCATCCAAATAGCAAACTCATCACCACTCAACCTGACCAACTCGGCTATGTCCCCGTGCTGCAGTTCTCTGTCTTATCTAGATCATTTGCAATTGAATGGAATAGATCCCTTTTGGACAAAGTGGATTCACCTGCTGCTGCAGTGACCACAGGTGTGATAACATCTAGAATTGGCATCTGGTGCGATCTCTCCGCTTCCACTCCAAAGAAAGTTACCTGTTTATTCCTATCATGCATTGGTTTTTGGGGTTTTCTTTGAGTAATGATGATCTCTTTAGTAGTCTGTTGGCGCCCTCTCCTGGAGGAATAGTTTGCTTGCTCTTGGACATTCTAAAAGAGAGGTCATGATAGACATTGAGCTTCTGAGCTCAATTGGGGACAGTCATGGGTGATGAATGTTTGCAACCTACTGCGAAGCCTCATACCGCAATATAAGGAACGTCAAATACTAAGAAAGGGCGGCCTATGAAAGAATTACTACTTTCAATAAGTACACTTAAACGGCTAATTGGGAATAGAAAAACTGTAAAAAGCCCTCTGAGAAAGCCCCCCTCTAACCTTTGATAGTAAGCTTTTCTGTAGTCTGCCTGTTGATGTATTTTCCGTTTGAACTGTGCACAACATGAAGAGACGGAACACTGGCGGCTTGTCACAATGCCCCCCGATGACATCACAATAGCGCTGCTGCCTAGAAAACAAGCTGCGCAGAAGAAGTTGTTCTTTGGGTGGGAGGGTGGGCTAGTGGAAGGAGGGGGCAATCTCTTTTTTTCCCGGGTGGTAGGGGGATGACAGGAGAAGGGAAGCGGGTGGTGAGAAAGGTACAGAGGGCAGGGTTTGGGGGCTGGGAAGGAAAGGGAAAAGATTAGGGTTTGGGGATGATGAAAGGGCTTTCTACGGGTAAGGATGGCAAAGGGTGGCAGTGACGGAAAGTCAGGCAACCTGTCCTGTCCGTCTTTTTGTATCGTGAATTGGAAAGACTGCAAGGGGGAGGGGAGTTGCTTGCGCCCTAAAGGAGGAGTTATTCAGATTCATTGCAGTGGGCGGCGGCTGCAAAACGCACCATTCTTCTTGTTTTGGCTCTGCAAAGCAGCCTTTTCAAGGGTTGGCTTGGGTGACAAAATGTCTTGTGTAGGCGTGGGTTTGTCTCCCTCTCGCTCTCTCTCCCTAAGATGTGTCCGGCATAGGCCAGGGTGCCACTCGAGGCCCAAACCAATTCTGGTTATCGCTTCTCGGCCTTTTGGCTAAGATCAAGTGTAGTATCTGTTCTTATCAGTTTAATATCTGATACGTCCCCTATCTGGGGACCATATATTAAATGGATTTTTAGAACAGGGAGATGGAAAAAGAGCTTGCTCTGTCCACTCCACGCATTGACCTGGTATTGCAGTACCTCCAGGAACGGTGCACCCCTTCTTAACCCAGTTTCCAAAAGCAGAACTCAATTCACCTGATTCATATTAGCCCGATTTAATGAATTGGAAGAAAGCATACGTCTTCATATGCACCTCAATTTGGCCCATTCACTTTTCACACTTCCTCCTTTTGTTTTTTATCTTTCACACTTTTGACTTTCTTTATTCATCCAAATAGCAAACTCATCACCACTCAACCTGACCAACTCGGCTATGTCCCCGTGCTGCAGTTCTCTGTCTTATCTAGATCATTTGCAATTGAATGGAATAGATCCCTTTTGGACAAAGTGGATTCACCTGCTGCTGCAGTGACCACAGGTGTGATAACATCTAGAATTGGCATCTGGTGCGATCTCTCCGCTTCCACTCCAAAGAAAGTTACCTGTTTATTCCTATCATGCATTGGTTTTTGGGGTTTTCTTTGAGTAATGATGATCTCTTTAGTAGTCTGTTGGCGCCCTCTCCTGGAGGAATAGTTTGCTTGCTCTTGGACATTCTAAAAGAGAGGTCATGATAGACATTGAGCTTCTGAGCTCAATTGGGGACAGTCATGGGTGATGAATGTTTGCAACCTACTGCGAAGCCTCATACCGCAATATAAGGAACGTCAAATACTAAGAAAGGGCGGCCTATGAAAGAATTACTACTTTCAATAAGTACACTTAAACGGCTAATTGGGAATAGAAAAACTGTAAAAAGCCCTCTGAGAAAGCCCCCCTCTAACCTTTGATAGTAAGCTTTTCTGTAGTCTGCCTGTTGATGTATTTTCCGTTTGAACTGTGCACAACATGAAGAGACGGAACACTGGCGGCTTGTCACAATGCCCCCCGATGACATCACAATAGCGCTGCTGCCTAGAAAACAAGCTGCGCAGAAGAAGTTGTTCTTTGGGTGGGAGGGTGGGCTAGTGGAAGGAGGGGGCAATCTCTTTTTTTCCCGGGTGGTAGGGGGATGACAGGAGAAGGGAAGCGGGTGGTGAGAAAGGTACAGAGGGCAGGGTTTGGGGGCTGGGAAGGAAAGGGAAAAGATTAGGGTTTGGGGATGATGAAAGGGCTTTCTACGGGTAAGGATGGCAAAGGGTGGCAGTGACGGAAAGTCAGGCAACCTGTCCTGTCCGTCTTTTTGTATCGTGAATTGGAAAGACTGCAAGGGGGAGGGGAGTTGCTTGCGCCCTAAAGGAGGAGTTATTCAGATTCATTGCAGTGGGCGGCGGCTGCAAAACGCACCATTCTTCTTGTTTTGGCTCTGCAAAGCAGCCTTTTCAAGGGTTGGCTTGGGTGACAAAATGTCTTGTGTAGGCGTGGGTTTGTCTCCCTCTCGCTCTCTCTCCCTAAGATGTGTCCGGCATAGGCCAGGGTGCCACTCGAGGCCCAAACCAATTCTGGTTATCGCTTCTCGGCCTTTTGGCTAAGATCAAGTGTAGTATCTGTTCTTATCAGTTTAATATCTGATACGTCCCCTATCTGGGGACCATATATTAAATGGATTTTTAGAACAGGGAGATGGAAAAAGAGCTTGCTCTGTCCACTCCACGCATTGACCTGGTATTGCAGTACCTCCAGGAACGGTGCACCCCTTCTTAACCCAGTTTCCAAAAGCAGAACTCAATTCACCTGATTCATATTAGCCCGATTTAATGAATTGGAAGAAAGCATACGTCTTCATATGCACCTCAATTTGGCCCATTCACTTTTCACACTTCCTCCTTTTGTTTTTTATCTTTCACACTTTTGACTTTCTTTATTCATCCAAATAGCAAACTCATCACCACTCAACCTGACCAACTCGGCTATGTCCCCGTGCTGCAGTTCTCTGTCTTATCTAGATCATTTGCAATTGAATGGAATAGATCCCTTTTGGACAAAGTGGATTCACCTGCTGCTGCAGTGACCACAGGTGTGATAACATCTAGAATTGGCATCTGGTGCGATCTCTCCGCTTCCACTCCAAAGAAAGTTACCTGTTTATTCCTATCATGCATTGGTTTTTGGGGTTTTCTTTGAGTAATGATGATCTCTTTAGTAGTCTGTTGGCGCCCTCTCCTGGAGGAATAGTTTGCTTGCTCTTGGACATTCTAAAAGAGAGGTCATGATAGACATTGAGCTTCTGAGCTCAATTGGGGACAGTCATGGGTGATGAATGTTTGCAACCTACTGCGAAGCCTCATACCGCAATATAAGGAACGTCAAATACTAAGAAAGGGCGGCCTATGAAAGAATTACTACTTTCAATAAGTACACTTAAACGGCTAATTGGGAATAGAAAAACTGTAAAAAGCCCTCTGAGAAAGCCCCCCTCTAACCTTTGATAGTAAGCTTTTCTGTAGTCTGCCTGTTGATGTATTTTCCGTTTGAACTGTGCACAACATGAAGAGACGGAACACTGGCGGCTTGTCACAATGCCCCCCGATGACATCACAATAGCGCTGCTGCCTAGAAAACAAGCTGCGCAGAAGAAGTTGTTCTTTGGGTGGGAGGGTGGGCTAGTGGAAGGAGGGGGCAATCTCTTTTTTTCCCGGGTGGTAGGGGGATGACAGGAGAAGGGAAGCGGGTGGTGAGAAAGGTACAGAGGGCAGGGTTTGGGGGCTGGGAAGGAAAGGGAAAAGATTAGGGTTTGGGGATGATGAAAGGGCTTTCTACGGGTAAGGATGGCAAAGGGTGGCAGTGACGGAAAGTCAGGCAACCTGTCCTGTCCGTCTTTTTGTATCGTGAATTGGAAAGACTGCAAGGGGGAGGGGAGTTGCTTGCGCCCTAAAGGAGGAGTTATTCAGATTCATTGCAGTGGGCGGCGGCTGCAAAACGCACCATTCTTCTTGTTTTGGCTCTGCAAAGCAGCCTTTTCAAGGGTTGGCTTGGGTGACAAAATGTCTTGTGTAGGCGTGGGTTTGTCTCCCTCTCGCTCTCTCTCCCTAAGATGTGTCCGGCATAGGCCAGGGTGCCACTCGAGGCCCAAACCAATTCTGGTTATCGCTTCTCGGCCTTTTGGCTAAGATCAAGTGTAGTATCTGTTCTTATCAGTTTAATATCTGATACGTCCCCTATCTGGGGACCATATATTAAATGGATTTTTAGAACAGGGAGATGGAAAAAGAGCTTGCTCTGTCCACTCCACGCATTGACCTGGTATTGCAGTACCTCCAGGAACGGTGCACCCCTTCTTAACCCAGTTTCCAAAAGCAGAACTCAATTCACCTGATTCATATTAGCCCGATTTAATGAATTGGAAGAAAGCATACGTCTTCATATGCACCTCAATTTGGCCCATTCACTTTTCACACTTCCTCCTTTTGTTTTTTATCTTTCACACTTTTGACTTTCTTTATTCATCCAAATAGCAAACTCATCACCACTCAACCTGACCAACTCGGCTATGTCCCCGTGCTGCAGTTCTCTGTCTTATCTAGATCATTTGCAATTGAATGGAATAGATCCCTTTTGGACAAAGTGGATTCACCTGCTGCTGCAGTGACCACAGGTGTGATAACATCTAGAATTGGCATCTGGTGCGATCTCTCCGCTTCCACTCCAAAGAAAGTTACCTGTTTATTCCTATCATGCATTGGTTTTTGGGGTTTTCTTTGAGTAATGATGATCTCTTTAGTAGTCTGTTGGCGCCCTCTCCTGGAGGAATAGTTTGCTTGCTCTTGGACATTCTAAAAGAGAGGTCATGATAGACATTGAGCTTCTGAGCTCAATTGGGGACAGTCATGGGTGATGAATGTTTGCAACCTACTGCGAAGCCTCATACCGCAATATAAGGAACGTCAAATACTAAGAAAGGGCGGCCTATGAAAGAATTACTACTTTCAATAAGTACACTTAAACGGCTAATTGGGAATAGAAAAACTGTAAAAAGCCCTCTGAGAAAGCCCCCCTCTAACCTTTGATAGTAAGCTTTTCTGTAGTCTGCCTGTTGATGTATTTTCCGTTTGAACTGTGCACAACATGAAGAGACGGAACACTGGCGGCTTGTCACAATGCCCCCCGATGACATCACAATAGCGCTGCTGCCTAGAAAACAAGCTGCGCAGAAGAAGTTGTTCTTTGGGTGGGAGGGTGGGCTAGTGGAAGGAGGGGGCAATCTCTTTTTTTCCCGGGTGGTAGGGGGATGACAGGAGAAGGGAAGCGGGTGGTGAGAAAGGTACAGAGGGCAGGGTTTGGGGGCTGGGAAGGAAAGGGAAAAGATTAGGGTTTGGGGATGATGAAAGGGCTTTCTACGGGTAAGGATGGCAAAGGGTGGCAGTGACGGAAAGTCAGGCAACCTGTCCTGTCCGTCTTTTTGTATCGTGAATTGGAAAGACTGCAAGGGGGAGGGGAGTTGCTTGCGCCCTAAAGGAGGAGTTATTCAGATTCATTGCAGTGGGCGGCGGCTGCAAAACGCACCATTCTTCTTGTTTTGGCTCTGCAAAGCAGCCTTTTCAAGGGTTGGCTTGGGTGACAAAATGTCTTGTGTAGGCGTGGGTTTGTCTCCCTCTCGCTCTCTCTCCCTAAGATGTGTCCGGCATAGGCCAGGGTGCCACTCGAGGCCCAAACCAATTCTGGTTATCGCTTCTCGGCCTTTTGGCTAAGATCAAGTGTAGTATCTGTTCTTATCAGTTTAATATCTGATACGTCCCCTATCTGGGGACCATATATTAAATGGATTTTTAGAACAGGGAGATGGAAAAAGAGCTTGCTCTGTCCACTCCACGCATTGACCTGGTATTGCAGTACCTCCAGGAACGGTGCACCCCTTCTTAACCCAGTTTCCAAAAGCAGAACTCAATTCACCTGATTCATATTAGCCCGATTTAATGAATTGGAAGAAAGCATACGTCTTCATATGCACCTCAATTTGGCCCATTCACTTTTCACACTTCCTCCTTTTGTTTTTTATCTTTCACACTTTTGACTTTCTTTATTCATCCAAATAGCAAACTCATCACCACTCAACCTGACCAACTCGGCTATGTCCCCGTGCTGCAGTTCTCTGTCTTATCTAGATCATTTGCAATTGAATGGAATAGATCCCTTTTGGACAAAGTGGATTCACCTGCTGCTGCAGTGACCACAGGTGTGATAACATCTAGAATTGGCATCTGGTGCGATCTCTCCGCTTCCACTCCAAAGAAAGTTACCTGTTTATTCCTATCATGCATTGGTTTTTGGGGTTTTCTTTGAGTAATGATGATCTCTTTAGTAGTCTGTTGGCGCCCTCTCCTGGAGGAATAGTTTGCTTGCTCTTGGACATTCTAAAAGAGAGGTCATGATAGACATTGAGCTTCTGAGCTCAATTGGGGACAGTCATGGGTGATGAATGTTTGCAACCTACTGCGAAGCCTCATACCGCAATATAAGGAACGTCAAATACTAAGAAAGGGCGGCCTATGAAAGAATTACTACTTTCAATAAGTACACTTAAACGGCTAATTGGGAATAGAAAAACTGTAAAAAGCCCTCTGAGAAAGCCCCCCTCTAACCTTTGATAGTAAGCTTTTCTGTAGTCTGCCTGTTGATGTATTTTCCGTTTGAACTGTGCACAACATGAAGAGACGGAACACTGGCGGCTTGTCACAATGCCCCCCGATGACATCACAATAGCGCTGCTGCCTAGAAAACAAGCTGCGCAGAAGAAGTTGTTCTTTGGGTGGGAGGGTGGGCTAGTGGAAGGAGGGGGCAATCTCTTTTTTTCCCGGGTGGTAGGGGGATGACAGGAGAAGGGAAGCGGGTGGTGAGAAAGGTACAGAGGGCAGGGTTTGGGGGCTGGGAAGGAAAGGGAAAAGATTAGGGTTTGGGGATGATGAAAGGGCTTTCTACGGGTAAGGATGGCAAAGGGTGGCAGTGACGGAAAGTCAGGCAACCTGTCCTGTCCGTCTTTTTGTATCGTGAATTGGAAAGACTGCAAGGGGGAGGGGAGTTGCTTGCGCCCTAAAGGAGGAGTTATTCAGATTCATTGCAGTGGGCGGCGGCTGCAAAACGCACCATTCTTCTTGTTTTGGCTCTGCAAAGCAGCCTTTTCAAGGGTTGGCTTGGGTGACAAAATGTCTTGTGTAGGCGTGGGTTTGTCTCCCTCTCGCTCTCTCTCCCTAAGATGTGTCCGGCATAGGCCAGGGTGCCACTCGAGGCCCAAACCAATTCTGGTTATCGCTTCTCGGCCTTTTGGCTAAGATCAAGTGTAGTATCTGTTCTTATCAGTTTAATATCTGATACGTCCCCTATCTGGGGACCATATATTAAATGGATTTTTAGAACAGGGAGATGGAAAAAGAGCTTGCTCTGTCCACTCCACGCATTGACCTGGTATTGCAGTACCTCCAGGAACGGTGCACCCCTTCTTAACCCAGTTTCCAAAAGCAGAACTCAATTCACCTGATTCATATTAGCCCGATTTAATGAATTGGAAGAAAGCATACGTCTTCATATGCACCTCAATTTGGCCCATTCACTTTTCACACTTCCTCCTTTTGTTTTTTATCTTTCACACTTTTGACTTTCTTTATTCATCCAAATAGCAAACTCATCACCACTCAACCTGACCAACTCGGCTATGTCCCCGTGCTGCAGTTCTCTGTCTTATCTAGATCATTTGCAATTGAATGGAATAGATCCCTTTTGGACAAAGTGGATTCACCTGCTGCTGCAGTGACCACAGGTGTGATAACATCTAGAATTGGCATCTGGTGCGATCTCTCCGCTTCCACTCCAAAGAAAGTTACCTGTTTATTCCTATCATGCATTGGTTTTTGGGGTTTTCTTTGAGTAATGATGATCTCTTTAGTAGTCTGTTGGCGCCCTCTCCTGGAGGAATAGTTTGCTTGCTCTTGGACATTCTAAAAGAGAGGTCATGATAGACATTGAGCTTCTGAGCTCAATTGGGGACAGTCATGGGTGATGAATGTTTGCAACCTACTGCGAAGCCTCATACCGCAATATAAGGAACGTCAAATACTAAGAAAGGGCGGCCTATGAAAGAATTACTACTTTCAATAAGTACACTTAAACGGCTAATTGGGAATAGAAAAACTGTAAAAAGCCCTCTGAGAAAGCCCCCCTCTAACCTTTGATAGTAAGCTTTTCTGTAGTCTGCCTGTTGATGTATTTTCCGTTTGAACTGTGCACAACATGAAGAGACGGAACACTGGCGGCTTGTCACAATGCCCCCCGATGACATCACAATAGCGCTGCTGCCTAGAAAACAAGCTGCGCAGAAGAAGTTGTTCTTTGGGTGGGAGGGTGGGCTAGTGGAAGGAGGGGGCAATCTCTTTTTTTCCCGGGTGGTAGGGGGATGACAGGAGAAGGGAAGCGGGTGGTGAGAAAGGTACAGAGGGCAGGGTTTGGGGGCTGGGAAGGAAAGGGAAAAGATTAGGGTTTGGGGATGATGAAAGGGCTTTCTACGGGTAAGGATGGCAAAGGGTGGCAGTGACGGAAAGTCAGGCAACCTGTCCTGTCCGTCTTTTTGTATCGTGAATTGGAAAGACTGCAAGGGGGAGGGGAGTTGCTTGCGCCCTAAAGGAGGAGTTATTCAGATTCATTGCAGTGGGCGGCGGCTGCAAAACGCACCATTCTTCTTGTTTTGGCTCTGCAAAGCAGCCTTTTCAAGGGTTGGCTTGGGTGACAAAATGTCTTGTGTAGGCGTGGGTTTGTCTCCCTCTCGCTCTCTCTCCCTAAGATGTGTCCGGCATAGGCCAGGGTGCCACTCGAGGCCCAAACCAATTCTGGTTATCGCTTCTCGGCCTTTTGGCTAAGATCAAGTGTAGTATCTGTTCTTATCAGTTTAATATCTGATACGTCCCCTATCTGGGGACCATATATTAAATGGATTTTTAGAACAGGGAGATGGAAAAAGAGCTTGCTCTGTCCACTCCACGCATTGACCTGGTATTGCAGTACCTCCAGGAACGGTGCACCCCTTCTTAACCCAGTTTCCAAAAGCAGAACTCAATTCACCTGATTCATATTAGCCCGATTTAATGAATTGGAAGAAAGCATACGTCTTCATATGCACCTCAATTTGGCCCATTCACTTTTCACACTTCCTCCTTTTGTTTTTTATCTTTCACACTTTTGACTTTCTTTATTCATCCAAATAGCAAACTCATCACCACTCAACCTGACCAACTCGGCTATGTCCCCGTGCTGCAGTTCTCTGTCTTATCTAGATCATTTGCAATTGAATGGAATAGATCCCTTTTGGACAAAGTGGATTCACCTGCTGCTGCAGTGACCACAGGTGTGATAACATCTAGAATTGGCATCTGGTGCGATCTCTCCGCTTCCACTCCAAAGAAAGTTACCTGTTTATTCCTATCATGCATTGGTTTTTGGGGTTTTCTTTGAGTAATGATGATCTCTTTAGTAGTCTGTTGGCGCCCTCTCCTGGAGGAATAGTTTGCTTGCTCTTGGACATTCTAAAAGAGAGGTCATGATAGACATTGAGCTTCTGAGCTCAATTGGGGACAGTCATGGGTGATGAATGTTTGCAACCTACTGCGAAGCCTCATACCGCAATATAAGGAACGTCAAATACTAAGAAAGGGCGGCCTATGAAAGAATTACTACTTTCAATAAGTACACTTAAACGGCTAATTGGGAATAGAAAAACTGTAAAAAGCCCTCTGAGAAAGCCCCCCTCTAACCTTTGATAGTAAGCTTTTCTGTAGTCTGCCTGTTGATGTATTTTCCGTTTGAACTGTGCACAACATGAAGAGACGGAACACTGGCGGCTTGTCACAATGCCCCCCGATGACATCACAATAGCGCTGCTGCCTAGAAAACAAGCTGCGCAGAAGAAGTTGTTCTTTGGGTGGGAGGGTGGGCTAGTGGAAGGAGGGGGCAATCTCTTTTTTTCCCGGGTGGTAGGGGGATGACAGGAGAAGGGAAGCGGGTGGTGAGAAAGGTACAGAGGGCAGGGTTTGGGGGCTGGGAAGGAAAGGGAAAAGATTAGGGTTTGGGGATGATGAAAGGGCTTTCTACGGGTAAGGATGGCAAAGGGTGGCAGTGACGGAAAGTCAGGCAACCTGTCCTGTCCGTCTTTTTGTATCGTGAATTGGAAAGACTGCAAGGGGGAGGGGAGTTGCTTGCGCCCTAAAGGAGGAGTTATTCAGATTCATTGCAGTGGGCGGCGGCTGCAAAACGCACCATTCTTCTTGTTTTGGCTCTGCAAAGCAGCCTTTTCAAGGGTTGGCTTGGGTGACAAAATGTCTTGTGTAGGCGTGGGTTTGTCTCCCTCTCGCTCTCTCTCCCTAAGATGTGTCCGGCATAGGCCAGGGTGCCACTCGAGGCCCAAACCAATTCTGGTTATCGCTTCTCGGCCTTTTGGCTAAGATCAAGTGTAGTATCTGTTCTTATCAGTTTAATATCTGATACGTCCCCTATCTGGGGACCATATATTAAATGGATTTTTAGAACAGGGAGATGGAAAAAGAGCTTGCTCTGTCCACTCCACGCATTGACCTGGTATTGCAGTACCTCCAGGAACGGTGCACCCCTTCTTAACCCAGTTTCCAAAAGCAGAACTCAATTCACCTGATTCATATTAGCCCGATTTAATGAATTGGAAGAAAGCATACGTCTTCATATGCACCTCAATTTGGCCCATTCACTTTTCACACTTCCTCCTTTTGTTTTTTATCTTTCACACTTTTGACTTTCTTTATTCATCCAAATAGCAAACTCATCACCACTCAACCTGACCAACTCGGCTATGTCCCCGTGCTGCAGTTCTCTGTCTTATCTAGATCATTTGCAATTGAATGGAATAGATCCCTTTTGGACAAAGTGGATTCACCTGCTGCTGCAGTGACCACAGGTGTGATAACATCTAGAATTGGCATCTGGTGCGATCTCTCCGCTTCCACTCCAAAGAAAGTTACCTGTTTATTCCTATCATGCATTGGTTTTTGGGGTTTTCTTTGAGTAATGATGATCTCTTTAGTAGTCTGTTGGCGCCCTCTCCTGGAGGAATAGTTTGCTTGCTCTTGGACATTCTAAAAGAGAGGTCATGATAGACATTGAGCTTCTGAGCTCAATTGGGGACAGTCATGGGTGATGAATGTTTGCAACCTACTGCGAAGCCTCATACCGCAATATAAGGAACGTCAAATACTAAGAAAGGGCGGCCTATGAAAGAATTACTACTTTCAATAAGTACACTTAAACGGCTAATTGGGAATAGAAAAACTGTAAAAAGCCCTCTGAGAAAGCCCCCCTCTAACCTTTGATAGTAAGCTTTTCTGTAGTCTGCCTGTTGATGTATTTTCCGTTTGAACTGTGCACAACATGAAGAGACGGAACACTGGCGGCTTGTCACAATGCCCCCCGATGACATCACAATAGCGCTGCTGCCTAGAAAACAAGCTGCGCAGAAGAAGTTGTTCTTTGGGTGGGAGGGTGGGCTAGTGGAAGGAGGGGGCAATCTCTTTTTTTCCCGGGTGGTAGGGGGATGACAGGAGAAGGGAAGCGGGTGGTGAGAAAGGTACAGAGGGCAGGGTTTGGGGGCTGGGAAGGAAAGGGAAAAGATTAGGGTTTGGGGATGATGAAAGGGCTTTCTACGGGTAAGGATGGCAAAGGGTGGCAGTGACGGAAAGTCAGGCAACCTGTCCTGTCCGTCTTTTTGTATCGTGAATTGGAAAGACTGCAAGGGGGAGGGGAGTTGCTTGCGCCCTAAAGGAGGAGTTATTCAGATTCATTGCAGTGTGGCGGCGGCTGCAAAACGCACCATTCTTCTTGTTTTGGCTCTGCAAAGCAGCCTTTTCAAGGGTTGGCTTGGGTGACAAAATGTCTTGTGTAGGCGTGGGTTTGTCTCCCTCTCGCTCTCTCTCCCTAAGATGTGTCCGGCATAGGCCAGGGTGCCACTCGAGGCCCAAACCAATTCTGGTTATCGCTTCTCGGCCTTTTGGCTAAGATCAAGTGTAGTATCTGTTCTTATCAGTTTAATATCTGATACGTCCCCTATCTGGGGACCATATATTAAATGGATTTTTAGAACAGGGAGATGGAAAAAGAGCTTGCTCTGTCCACTCCACGCATTGACCTGGTATTGCAGTACCTCCAGGAACGGTGCACCCCTTCTTAACCCAGTTTCCAAAAGCAGAACTCAATTCACCTGATTCATATTAGCCCGATTTAATGAATTGGAAGAAAGCATACGTCTTCATATGCACCTCAATTTGGCCCATTCACTTTTCACACTTCCTCCTTTTGTTTTTTATCTTTCACACTTTTGACTTTCTTTATTCATCCAAATAGCAAACTCATCACCACTCAACCTGACCAACTCGGCTATGTCCCCGTGCTGCAGTTCTCTGTCTTATCTAGATCATTTGCAATTGAATGGAATAGATCCCTTTTGGACAAAGTGGATTCACCTGCTGCTGCAGTGACCACAGGTGTGATAACATCTAGAATTGGCATCTGGTGCGATCTCTCCGCTTCCACTCCAAAGAAAGTTACCTGTTTATTCCTATCATGCATTGGTTTTTGGGGTTTTCTTTGAGTAATGATGATCTCTTTAGTAGTCTGTTGGCGCCCTCTCCTGGAGGAATAGTTTGCTTGCTCTTGGACATTCTAAAAGAGAGGTCATGATAGACATTGAGCTTCTGAGCTCAATTGGGGACAGTCATGGGTGATGAATGTTTGCAACCTACTGCGAAGCCTCATACCGCAATATAAGGAACGTCAAATACTAAGAAAGGGCGGCCTATGAAAGAATTACTACTTTCAATAAGTACACTTAAACGGCTAATTGGGAATAGAAAAACTGTAAAAAGCCCTCTGAGAAAGCCCCCCTCTAACCTTTGATAGTAAGCTTTTCTGTAGTCTGCCTGTTGATGTATTTTCCGTTTGAACTGTGCACAACATGAAGAGACGGAACACTGGCGGCTTGTCACAATGCCCCCCGATGACATCACAATAGCGCTGCTGCCTAGAAAACAAGCTGCGCAGAAGAAGTTGTTCTTTGGGTGGGAGGGTGGGCTAGTGGAAGGAGGGGGCAATCTCTTTTTTTCCCGGGTGGTAGGGGGATGACAGGAGAAGGGAAGCGGGTGGTGAGAAAGGTACAGAGGGCAGGGTTTGGGGGCTGGGAAGGAAAGGGAAAAGATTAGGGTTTGGGGATGATGAAAGGGCTTTCTACGGGTAAGGATGGCAAAGGGTGGCAGTGACGGAAAGTCAGGCAACCTGTCCTGTCCGTCTTTTTGTATCGTGAATTGGAAAGACTGCAAGGGGGAGGGGAGTTGCTTGCGCCCTAAAGGAGGAGTTATTCAGATTCATTGCAGTGGGCGGCGGCTGCAAAACGCACCATTCTTCTTGTTTTGGCTCTGCAAAGCAGCCTTTTCAAGGGTTGGCTTGGGTGACAAAATGTCTTGTGTAGGCGTGGGTTTGTCTCCCTCTCGCTCTCTCTCCCTAAGATGTGTCCGGCATAGGCCAGGGTGCCACTCGAGGCCCAAACCAATTCTGGTTATCGCTTCTCGGCCTTTTGGCTAAGATCAAGTGTAGTATCTGTTCTTATCAGTTTAATATCTGATACGTCCCCTATCTGGGGACCATATATTAAATGGATTTTTAGAACAGGGAGATGGAAAAAGAGCTTGCTCTGTCCACTCCACGCATTGACCTGGTATTGCAGTACCTCCAGGAACGGTGCACCCCTTCTTAACCCAGTTTCCAAAAGCAGAACTCAATTCACCTGATTCATATTAGCCCGATTTAATGAATTGGAAGAAAGCATACGTCTTCATATGCACCTCAATTTGGCCCATTCACTTTTCACACTTCCTCCTTTTGTTTTTTATCTTTCACACTTTTGACTTTCTTTATTCATCCAAATAGCAAACTCATCACCACTCAACCTGACCAACTCGGCTATGTCCCCGTGCTGCAGTTCTCTGTCTTATCTAGATCATTTGCAATTGAATGGAATAGATCCCTTTTGGACAAAGTGGATTCACCTGCTGCTGCAGTGACCACAGGTGTGATAACATCTAGAATTGGCATCTGGTGCGATCTCTCCGCTTCCACTCCAAAGAAAGTTACCTGTTTATTCCTATCATGCATTGGTTTTTGGGGTTTTCTTTGAGTAATGATGATCTCTTTAGTAGTCTGTTGGCGCCCTCTCCTGGAGGAATAGTTTGCTTGCTCTTGGACATTCTAAAAGAGAGGTCATGATAGACATTGAGCTTCTGAGCTCAATTGGGGACAGTCATGGGTGATGAATGTTTGCAACCTACTGCGAAGCCTCATACCGCAATATAAGGAACGTCAAATACTAAGAAAGGGCGGCCTATGAAAGAATTACTACTTTCAATAAGTACACTTAAACGGCTAATTGGGAATAGAAAAACTGTAAAAAGCCCTCTGAGAAAGCCCCCCTCTAACCTTTGATAGTAAGCTTTTCTGTAGTCTGCCTGTTGATGTATTTTCCGTTTGAACTGTGCACAACATGAAGAGACGGAACACTGGCGGCTTGTCACAATGCCCCCCGATGACATCACAATAGCGCTGCTGCCTAGAAAACAAGCTGCGCAGAAGAAGTTGTTCTTTGGGTGGGAGGGTGGGCTAGTGGAAGGAGGGGGCAATCTCTTTTTTTCCCGGGTGGTAGGGGGATGACAGGAGAAGGGAAGCGGGTGGTGAGAAAGGTACAGAGGGCAGGGTTTGGGGGCTGGGAAGGAAAGGGAAAAGATTAGGGTTTGGGGATGATGAAAGGGCTTTCTACGGGTAAGGATGGCAAAGGGTGGCAGTGACGGAAAGTCAGGCAACCTGTCCTGTCCGTCTTTTTGTATCGTGAATTGGAAAGACTGCAAGGGGGAGGGGAGTTGCTTGCGCCCTAAAGGAGGAGTTATTCAGATTCATTGCAGTGGGCGGCGGCTGCAAAACGCACCATTCTTCTTGTTTTGGCTCTGCAAAGCAGCCTTTTCAAGGGTTGGCTTGGGTGACAAAATGTCTTGTGTAGGCGTGGGTTTGTCTCCCTCTCGCTCTCTCTCCCTAAGATGTGTCCGGCATAGGCCAGGGTGCCACTCGAGGCCCAAACCAATTCTGGTTATCGCTTCTCGGCCTTTTGGCTAAGATCAAGTGTAGTATCTGTTCTTATCAGTTTAATATCTGATACGTCCCCTATCTGGGGACCATATATTAAATGGATTTTTAGAACAGGGAGATGGAAAAAGAGCTTGCTCTGTCCACTCCACGCATTGACCTGGTATTGCAGTACCTCCAGGAACGGTGCACCCCTTCTTAACCCAGTTTCCAAAAGCAGAACTCAATTCACCTGATTCATATTAGCCCGATTTAATGAATTGGAAGAAAGCATACGTCTTCATATGCACCTCAATTTGGCCCATTCACTTTTCACACTTCCTCCTTTTGTTTTTTATCTTTCACACTTTTGACTTTCTTTATTCATCCAAATAGCAAACTCATCACCACTCAACCTGACCAACTCGGCTATGTCCCCGTGCTGCAGTTCTCTGTCTTATCTAGATCATTTGCAATTGAATGGAATAGATCCCTTTTGGACAAAGTGGATTCACCTGCTGCTGCAGTGACCACAGGTGTGATAACATCTAGAATTGGCATCTGGTGCGATCTCTCCGCTTCCACTCCAAAGAAAGTTACCTGTTTATTCCTATCATGCATTGGTTTTTGGGGTTTTCTTTGAGTAATGATGATCTCTTTAGTAGTCTGTTGGCGCCCTCTCCTGGAGGAATAGTTTGCTTGCTCTTGGACATTCTAAAAGAGAGGTCATGATAGACATTGAGCTTCTGAGCTCAATTGGGGACAGTCATGGGTGATGAATGTTTGCAACCTACTGCGAAGCCTCATACCGCAATATAAGGAACGTCAAATACTAAGAAAGGGCGGCCTATGAAAGAATTACTACTTTCAATAAGTACACTTAAACGGCTAATTGGGAATAGAAAAACTGTAAAAAGCCCTCTGAGAAAGCCCCCCTCTAACCTTTGATAGTAAGCTTTTCTGTAGTCTGCCTGTTGATGTATTTTCCGTTTGAACTGTGCACAACATGAAGAGACGGAACACTGGCGGCTTGTCACAATGCCCCCCGATGACATCACAATAGCGCTGCTGCCTAGAAAACAAGCTGCGCAGAAGAAGTTGTTCTTTGGGTGGGAGGGTGGGCTAGTGGAAGGAGGGGGCAATCTCTTTTTTTCCCGGGTGGTAGGGGGATGACAGGAGAAGGGAAGCGGGTGGTGAGAAAGGTACAGAGGGCAGGGTTTGGGGGCTGGGAAGGAAAGGGAAAAGATTAGGGTTTGGGGATGATGAAAGGGCTTTCTACGGGTAAGGATGGCAAAGGGTGGCAGTGACGGAAAGTCAGGCAACCTGTCCTGTCCGTCTTTTTGTATCGTGAATTGGAAAGACTGCAAGGGGGAGGGGAGTTGCTTGCGCCCTAAAGGAGGAGTTATTCAGATTCATTGCAGTGGGCGGCGGCTGCAAAACGCACCATTCTTCTTGTTTTGGCTCTGCAAAGCAGCCTTTTCAAGGGTTGGCTTGGGTGACAAAATGTCTTGTGTAGGCGTGGGTTTGTCTCCCTCTCGCTCTCTCTCCCTAAGATGTGTCCGGCATAGGCCAGGGTGCCACTCGAGGCCCAAACCAATTCTGGTTATCGCTTCTCGGCCTTTTGGCTAAGATCAAGTGTAGTATCTGTTCTTATCAGTTTAATATCTGATACGTCCCCTATCTGGGGACCATATATTAAATGGATTTTTAGAACAGGGAGATGGAAAAAGAGCTTGCTCTGTCCACTCCACGCATTGACCTGGTATTGCAGTACCTCCAGGAACGGTGCACCCCTTCTTAACCCAGTTTCCAAAAGCAGAACTCAATTCACCTGATTCATATTAGCCCGATTTAATGAATTGGAAGAAAGCATACGTCTTCATATGCACCTCAATTTGGCCCATTCACTTTTCACACTTCCTCCTTTTGTTTTTTATCTTTCACACTTTTGACTTTCTTTATTCATCCAAATAGCAAACTCATCACCACTCAACCTGACCAACTCGGCTATGTCCCCGTGCTGCAGTTCTCTGTCTTATCTAGATCATTTGCAATTGAATGGAATAGATCCCTTTTGGACAAAGTGGATTCACCTGCTGCTGCAGTGACCACAGGTGTGATAACATCTAGAATTGGCATCTGGTGCGATCTCTCCGCTTCCACTCCAAAGAAAGTTACCTGTTTATTCCTATCATGCATTGGTTTTTGGGGTTTTCTTTGAGTAATGATGATCTCTTTAGTAGTCTGTTGGCGCCCTCTCCTGGAGGAATAGTTTGCTTGCTCTTGGACATTCTAAAAGAGAGGTCATGATAGACATTGAGCTTCTGAGCTCAATTGGGGACAGTCATGGGTGATGAATGTTTGCAACCTACTGCGAAGCCTCATACCGCAATATAAGGAACGTCAAATACTAAGAAAGGGCGGCCTATGAAAGAATTACTACTTTCAATAAGTACACTTAAACGGCTAATTGGGAATAGAAAAACTGTAAAAAGCCCTCTGAGAAAGCCCCCCTCTAACCTTTGATAGTAAGCTTTTCTGTAGTCTGCCTGTTGATGTATTTTCCGTTTGAACTGTGCACAACATGAAGAGACGGAACACTGGCGGCTTGTCACAATGCCCCCCGATGACATCACAATAGCGCTGCTGCCTAGAAAACAAGCTGCGCAGAAGAAGTTGTTCTTTGGGTGGGAGGGTGGGCTAGTGGAAGGAGGGGGCAATCTCTTTTTTTCCCGGGTGGTAGGGGGATGACAGGAGAAGGGAAGCGGGTGGTGAGAAAGGTACAGAGGGCAGGGTTTGGGGGCTGGGAAGGAAAGGGAAAAGATTAGGGTTTGGGGATGATGAAAGGGCTTTCTACGGGTAAGGATGGCAAAGGGTGGCAGTGACGGAAAGTCAGGCAACCTGTCCTGTCCGTCTTTTTGTATCGTGAATTGGAAAGACTGCAAGGGGGAGGGGAGTTGCTTGCGCCCTAAAGGAGGAGTTATTCAGATTCATTGCAGTGGGCGGCGGCTGCAAAACGCACCATTCTTCTTGTTTTGGCTCTGCAAAGCAGCCTTTTCAAGGGTTGGCTTGGGTGACAAAATGTCTTGTGTAGGCGTGGGTTTGTCTCCCTCTCGCTCTCTCTCCCTAAGATGTGTCCGGCATAGGCCAGGGTGCCACTCGAGGCCCAAACCAATTCTGGTTATCGCTTCTCGGCCTTTTGGCTAAGATCAAGTGTAGTATCTGTTCTTATCAGTTTAATATCTGATACGTCCCCTATCTGGGGACCATATATTAAATGGATTTTTAGAACAGGGAGATGGAAAAAGAGCTTGCTCTGTCCACTCCACGCATTGACCTGGTATTGCAGTACCTCCAGGAACGGTGCACCCCTTCTTAACCCAGTTTCCAAAAGCAGAACTCAATTCACCTGATTCATATTAGCCCGATTTAATGAATTGGAAGAAAGCATACGTCTTCATATGCACCTCAATTTGGCCCATTCACTTTTCACACTTCCTCCTTTTGTTTTTTATCTTTCACACTTTTGACTTTCTTTATTCATCCAAATAGCAAACTCATCACCACTCAACCTGACCAACTCGGCTATGTCCCCGTGCTGCAGTTCTCTGTCTTATCTAGATCATTTGCAATTGAATGGAATAGATCCCTTTTGGACAAAGTGGATTCACCTGCTGCTGCAGTGACCACAGGTGTGATAACATCTAGAATTGGCATCTGGTGCGATCTCTCCGCTTCCACTCCAAAGAAAGTTACCTGTTTATTCCTATCATGCATTGGTTTTTGGGGTTTTCTTTGAGTAATGATGATCTCTTTAGTAGTCTGTTGGCGCCCTCTCCTGGAGGAATAGTTTGCTTGCTCTTGGACATTCTAAAAGAGAGGTCATGATAGACATTGAGCTTCTGAGCTCAATTGGGGACAGTCATGGGTGATGAATGTTTGCAACCTACTGCGAAGCCTCATACCGCAATATAAGGAACGTCAAATACTAAGAAAGGGCGGCCTATGAAAGAATAGAAAGCCACGGACCCACTTGGGGGGAGGGGCGACATGACCAAGGGGGAGGTAGGGAGTGATGGGTTAATAGGGACAGTGGTATATGCCTAATATGGCTTTGGGGGATGGTTTTAGCCGGGGAGGAAGAGGAGGAGCAGGGAAAGGGTTAGCTGGGAGAGGAAGGAGTTACCTCCTCTTCTGTTTCCGGACGCCGAACGATCTGCACGTGCACCTCCATGGCAGATCTTCAGGAGCTCCAGCGTCTGATTCAGGCAGCGGTCGCAGCGCACGGGCCCCTGGCAGTGCAGACCCACATCAGGGCTGCCGGGGTTAACCCGTCGGCGCTTGCCCCTCGTCCCCCCAGCAGCGGCGGGCGCCAGTCGCGGCCCCCCCGCAGGTATTCCCCGGGCGCGGGGGGGGCGAGGAGGAGATGTAAGAGCCCCTCCAGGGACCCTCCGCAGAGTGCAGCGCAGCAGCAGCGTCTGGCTGCTGCAGAGGCCGGCGGGAGGAATCTTCGTTCCAGCCGCGGCGGTCGGGAGGTGGGAGTGGCCAGCACGGGGCCTGCTTCCGGTCCCGGCCTCCGGGCTGGAGTTACTGAGACTGCAGCGGCTCCAGGCCGGGAGCGCGCTCGGCGCAGGAGTGAGGCCAGCAGATCCCCCTGCAGTCGGCGGGGGGACCGCGGGGCTGCACGTGGCGGTAGGTCCGGCGCCGGGGGGGGGGTCTGCGGTGCCTGACCCCGGTGCGGCTGAGAGAAGGAGTGACGGCGGGAGCCCTGCGGCAACCGCCGGGTCACTCAGTACCGCTGTGCAGCCCCCGGATGTGGCAGTCTCCCGTGGGAGCGGGAGGACTCGGCGGATGGAGGCCTGCAATAGCCCAGGAGGGCCAGAGGCGACGACGGCTGAGATCCGGAGCCGGGCGTCTGGTCGTCCGCGCCCAGAGGCCCCTTGCAGTCGGCAGGGGGGCGGGCGCAAGAGGTCGAGGCCCGGGGTGCCGGCGCGGGGGACAGGACGGTCTCCTGGGTTGTCACCCCGGGGCAAGAGATGGAGCGGGGATGACTCTGCCCACGCGGCGGCCCTGTCTGGCGGCCGTGGTGGGGGGGGGTGCTGCGGCGGCGCCCCCCGGATGTCGGATGGAAGATGAGGCCAGCGGCGAGGAGGGGGAAGAGGCTTTCGGTTCGGAGGAGTCGGATGGACGACAGACGGAGGACAGCGAGGCGGCGGTCTCGGGAGACGCCGAGCGGCGGTCGGGTGAGACGGCCGCGGAGGCGGCAGGGGCTGCGCTGGCGGGGGGCTTCGGGGGGGGGGGCGGCTGCGGCTACGGCAGCGCCCGCTGGTTTCGCAGTGTGGAGTCAATTGTTGGGGCTGTTGCAGGGGCTGGCGGCGGCTTCGGGAGCGGGGGGGGAGGGGGCCCAGGCGCCGGTGGCGGCGTGGGTGGGTGCAGCCGGTTTAGGGGCCTCGGCGGCGACGGGGGGTGACGGAGCGGGTGCGAGTAGAGGGGGGGGGCGAAGGGGGGAGTGAGACGGGGGGGGGAAAGGAGAAGGAAAAGGAGAAGGAAAAGGAGAAGGAAAAGGAGAAGGAGGATGAGGTGGTGCGCTTAGATGATAGGGCTAAAAGCGAAGTTTATGTTTGTTTTGAGGGCCCGCTGGGGGCCCATTTAAAGAAGGAGGTGCGGGAAAAAATTTGGAAAGGGGAATATGTGGAGATATTTTCTCTGCTTCCCCTGGAGAAATTTAATTTGGATAGGGTTAAGCCGAGTGATTCCAAAAAGGAGAAGGACGAGGAGGAAAAGCGCCGTTATAGGCTTATTCCTCGGACTTTTGCCAACTGGCTACAGGCATTTGCGATTTTGGCGAGCGTGGTCGGGGAGAAGGAGCCGGAGCATTGTTCGGCTTTGTTCGGCTACATGGATGCGATAGGGGAGGCTTATCGAGTTTATGGCGGACTGGCGTGGCTGCGCTACGACGAGCAATTTAGGCAGCGGAAGGCATTGCGGCCAGATATGCGTTGGGACCATAAGGATATTTCCTTATGGATGCGATTGATGTCGGCACCGGCTCAGCCCTTTCGGGGGGGCGCCGGGGGTTCGGGGGGGGCCGGGTCCCCGGCAAGTTTCAAGAAAGGTTTGTGTTGGCAGTACAATGAAGGGCAGTGCAGGTTTGGAGCGGCGTGCCGTTTTAAGCATGAATGCTCCGGATGTGGGGGGGGACATAGCTTGTCCAAATGTTTTAAAAAAGGAAAAGGAAAGGCTGGTGATGGGGCTGGTAAGAGGGACGACGCCGGTGAAGGTAGAAGTGATGGTTCCGTTTTTAAATAGGTATCCGGACAAGGAGGCGGCGGCGTTGTTAAGTTCTGGTTTTTCGGATGGTTTTCATATTCCGTCGGTTGTTAATGCATCGGTTCCGCCGTATCGTAATTTGCGTTCCGCTCGGGATCACCCGGAAGTGGTGGATGAGAAGCTGGAAAGGGAGGTGGCTTTGGGCAGGATGGGCGGCCCTTATGTCGCCCCGCCGTGCGGGAATTTGGTGGTGTCACCGTTGGGGGTGGTACCAAAGAAGGAGCGGAATAAATTTCGGCTGATTCATCATTTGTCTTACCCGGAAGGGTTATCGGTGAATGATGGCATTGCGCCGGAGTTGTCGGCGGTATATTATGTGTCGTTCGATAAGGCGTTGGACCTGGTTAGGGCGGCGGGGCGGGGTGCATTGATGGCAAAGGCGGATGTGGAAGCAGCGTTTCGGTTGTTACCGGTTCATCCAGATAGTCAGCATTTGTTGGGTTGCTGGTGGGATGGCAGTTATTATGTTGATCGTTGTTTGCCAATGGGCTGTTCCATTTCGTGTTCGTACTTTGAGGCATTTAGTTCGTTTGTTGAGTGGGTGGTTCGGGACGTGTCCGGGCTTACGTCCATCATTCATTACTTGGATGATTTCCTGTGTGTCGGGCCGGCGGGTTCGATGGTTTGTGCGGGTTTGCTATTTGCGTTGCAAAAAGTTGCGGCCAGTTTCGGGATTCCTTTGGCGCCGGATAAGACGGAAGGCCCGGCGCCGGTGATGTGTTTTCTGGGAATTGAAATTGACACCATTGCTATGGAATGCAGGTTGCCGGCGGAGAAGGTCCGTGATTTGAGGTCCGCAGTGTCAGGGGTAAAAGCGGCGAAGAAGGTGCGGCTTAAGGCGGTGCAGTCTTTGCTTGGAAAATTGAATTTTGCTTGCAGAATTGTGCCAATGGGGAGAGTGTTTGCGAGGCGTTTGGCGACGGCGACGGCCGGGGTACGGTTGCCGGCGCATTTTGTGCGGATCACAAAGGCGATCAGGGACGATTTGGAAGTATGGGATCAATTTTTGCAGCATTTCAACGGCCGGACGCTGGTGATGGAGAGGGTGGCGTCTAACGGGGCGTTGCAGCTGTTTACGGATGCGGCGGGGTCGGCCGGGTTTGGGGCTGTCTTCAGAGGTCATTGGTGTGTCGGGCAGTGGCCACAGGCGTGGCGGGAGAGCGGCTTGGTTAGGAATTTGGCTCTGTTAGAGCTATTCCCCATTGTAGTGGCAGTGGAGCTATGGGGGTCGCACTTTGCCGGAAGGAAAGTGTGTTTTCATTGTGATAACCAGGCGGTGGTGCACGCGATTAACAACTTGTCTGCTAAGTCGGAGCCGGTGGTGGTGTATTTGCGGCATTTAGTGTTGAGATGTCTGCAGTTGAATGTGCAGGTAGTGGCAAGGCACGTTCCGGGTGTTGACAACGAGGTGGCTGATGCTTTGTCTCGTTTTCAGTTCAGCAGGTTTCGGGCGCTGTTGCCGTGGGCGGACGAAGTTGGAGTGGAGTGCCCCGAGGATTTGTGGCATCTGGTGAGGCGGTGATCTCAGACTTGATTCGGAACTCGGTGACCGAGGTGACTTGGTGCCGGTATGCTAAGGTGTGGGCTGAATGGGAGGAGTTGTTGCGTCTGATGTTTGGTGGGGAAAGCGTGGATTACTTGGTGGCTTTGTTGTCATTGGTGAGTACGGATTTTTCAGCCGGGCGATCGGCATCGGCTGTGGCACATCGGGTGTCGGCAGTGGCATTTTGGTTAAAAATGAGAGGGGAGCGTGATGTTTCACAGGATTTTCGGGTTCGTCAGGCTTTGCGGGGCTTTCGCCGTGGCGTACGGGAAAGGGACAAGAGGCGCCCTGTATCGTTTGGTTTGTTGAGACGGATGGTGGGTGGCCTGAGCGGCATTTGTGAGTCTGTGTACGAGACGGTTCTATTTACAACGGCTTTCGGTCTCGCTTTTTATGGGGCGTTCCGGATAGGCGAGCTGGTGAGCCCGTCCAGGGTGACGGGTGGTGGTTTGATGTTTGAGGACGTGCAAGTGAGCAGTAGTCAGGTGGAGTGCCGGATTCGCCGGTCAAAAATGGATCAGCTGGGCCGTGGTAGATTGGTGGTGTTATATGCGGTTCCAGGAGAGGAATTGTGCCCTGTGCGTTTAGTCGAGAGATTTATGGCCGTGAGGGGAGGCTTACCTGGCCCGTTGTTGCGGCATTTGAATGGGTCGTTTTTGTCGAGGTTTCAGTTTGTGGCGGTGCTGCGGCTAAGTCTACGTAACGCGGGGGAGCGCCCGGAGGAATTCGGGTCGCATTCATTCCGAATTGGTGCAGCAACGGAGGCAGCCCGTTGGGGGCTTGGAGATGAGGTGGTAAAGCGTATTGGTAGATGGGAATCTTCTTGTTTTCGGCGGTATGTGAGACCGCAGTTGTTGTAGCATCATGGGACTTTGGTTACGTGCGGAAGGTTTGAGGAAAGGGGTGTTTTTTGATGTGTTGGTGGTTGTGCTGTTATTGGTTTTGATATTTTCGTTTTGTTTTATTTGTTATAGGGAAGTGCCTGATCTGGATCTTGGGGCACTCCTTCGTATTTTGGGGTGCCCGTCGGGCGGAGGTCCGCCCGAATGGTCGACAGCTGGGTTTGGATCGTGCGCAGGCGACTGTTCGATGGATCGGAGTTCGGGGCATGGAGTGGGGCAGGGTGGTCCCGGAATTTCGTTTCCATTGTAAAGTTGAGCGGCCCCCGGATGTGCTGGTATTGCATGTGGGGGGTAATGATCTTGGTGCCAGGGCGTCGCGGGATTTGATCCGAGACATAAAGATTGATTTACTGCAGTTGTGGAAGCGGTATCCTGGTTTGCTGGTCGTATGGTCTGACATAGTGACCAGGTTGGCATGGAGGGGGGCTCGGTCGGTGGAGAAGGTTAATAAGGCCAGGGCCCAGGTGAATAGGGTAGTGGCTAGGTTTGTGACCAGGAATGGTGGGATTGTGGTACGGCACAGGGATTTGGAGCCGGCTGATTGGCAATTTCGGAGGGGTGATGGTGTGCACCTCAACGAGGTCGGTCTGGATTTATGGGCGTTGGGTCTGCAGGATGGTGTGGAGCGTGCTTTTGGTGTGTGGCGGGTCCAGGCCACGTAAGGTGTCACGTGGTCTGTCCTGTGGCGGTGGGGGTAGGTCTGGTCCAGAGGTTTGGAAGTGATTGGTGGCTGGACCGGGAGTCATTGTCTTGGTATGGTGGCTCTCGGTTTCCGGGATGTGGCAGGCACGGGGTTCTGCCAAAGTGTGGGGGTCAATCCGTGGGTGATTGGCACCTCGTCTCTGGGTCGGTGTGTTGCGGCCGGGGACAGGGGGAGTAGTAGTAGTGGACTGGGCCTACCCCGGGGGGTATTGTAAATGTTATTGTCTATTGTTACCGTTATGTGGTTGTTTTGGGTCGCCCGTTGGACGGCGTCCCTAAGGTACTAGTCTGTAAAACAATAGGCAATAAAAAGGCTGCTGTGGCCATTTGAACCAAGTCGCATGCAGTCCGTGTGTTTAATTTTAGAGGATAAGGGGGTTTGGTTACACAGACATCATGACCGGAGAATCCTCCCTCAGCTGGTCAAGAAAGCCACGGACCCACTTGGGGGGAGGGGCGACATGACCAAGGGGGAGGTAGGGAGTGATGGGTTAATAGGGACAGTGGTATATGCCTAATATGGCTTTGGGGGATGGTTTTAGCCGGGGAGGAAGAGGAGGAGCAGGGAAAGGGTTAGCTGGGAGAGGAAGGAGTTACCTCCTCTTCTGTTTCCGGACGCCGAACGATCCCCGCCCACCCTCCCTTTGTGTTGTCATGTGGGAGATGTTTTTGGGTAGTTGGGATACCTTTTGTCACAGTAGCGGTGGGGGTAGGTCTGGTCCAGAGGTTTGGAAGTGATTGGTGGCTGGACCGGGAGTCATTGTCTTGGTATGGTGGCTCTCGGTTTCCGGGATGTGGCAGGCACGGGGTTCTGCCAAAGTGTGGGGGTCAATCCGTGGGTGATTGGCACCTCGTCTCTGGGTCGGTGTGTTGCGGCCGGGGACAGGGGGAGTAGTAGTAGTGGACTGGGCCTACCCCGGGGGGTATTGTAAATGTTATTGTCTATTGTTACCGTTATGTGGTTGTTTTGGGTCGCCCGTTGGACGGCGTCCCTAAGGTACTAGTCTGTAAAACAATAGGCAATAAAAAGGCTGCTGTGGCCATTTGAACCAAGTCGCATGCAGTCCGTGTGTTTAATTTTAGAGGATAAGGGGGTTTGGTTACACAGACATCATGACCGGAGAATCCTCCCTCAGCTGGTCATACTACTTTCAATAAGTACACTTAAACGGCTAATTGGGAATAGAAAAACTGTAAAAAGCCCTCTGAGAAAGCCCCCCTCTAACCTTTGATAGTAAGCTTTTCTGTAGTCTGCCTGTTGATGTATTTTCCGTTTGAACTGTGCACAACATGAAGAGACGGAACACTGGCGGCTTGTCACAATGCCCCCCGATGACATCACAATAGCGCTGCTGCCTAGAAAACAAGCTGCGCAGAAGAAGTTGTTCTTTGGGTGGGAGGGTGGGCTAGTGGAAGGAGGGGGCAATCTCTTTTTTTCCCGGGTGGTAGGGGGATGACAGGAGAAGGGAAGCGGGTGGTGAGAAAGGTACAGAGGGCAGGGTTTGGGGGCTGGGAAGGAAAGGGAAAAGATTAGGGTTTGGGGATGATGAAAGGGCTTTCTACGGGTAAGGATGGCAAAGGGTGGCAGTGACGGAAAGTCAGGCAACCTGTCCTGTCCGTCTTTTTGTATCGTGAATTGGAAAGACTGCAAGGGGGAGGGGAGTTGCTTGCGCCCTAAAGGAGGAGTTATTCAGATTCATTGCAGTGGGCGGCGGCTGCAAAACGCACCATTCTTCTTGTTTTGGCTCTGCAAAGCAGCCTTTTCAAGGGTTGGCTTGGGTGACAAAATGTCTTGTGTAGGCGTGGGTTTGTCTCCCTCTCGCTCTCTCTCCCTAAGATGTGTCCGGCATAGGCCAGGGTGCCACTCGAGGCCCAAACCAATTCTGGTTATCGCTTCTCGGCCTTTTGGCTAAGATCAAGTGTAGTATCTGTTCTTATCAGTTTAATATCTGATACGTCCCCTATCTGGGGACCATATATTAAATGGATTTTTAGAACAGGGAGATGGAAAAAGAGCTTGCTCTGTCCACTCCACGCATTGACCTGGTATTGCAGTACCTCCAGGAACGGTGCACCCCTTCTTAACCCAGTTTCCAAAAGCAGAACTCAATTCACCTGATTCATATTAGCCCGATTTAATGAATTGGAAGAAAGCATACGTCTTCATATGCACCTCAATTTGGCCCATTCACTTTTCACACTTCCTCCTTTTGTTTTTTATCTTTCACACTTTTGACTTTCTTTATTCATCCAAATAGCAAACTCATCACCACTCAACCTGACCAACTCGGCTATGTCCCCGTGCTGCAGTTCTCTGTCTTATCTAGATCATTTGCAATTGAATGGAATAGATCCCTTTTGGACAAAGTGGATTCACCTGCTGCTGCAGTGACCACAGGTGTGATAACATCTAGAATTGGCATCTGGTGCGATCTCTCCGCTTCCACTCCAAAGAAAGTTACCTGTTTATTCCTATCATGCATTGGTTTTTGGGGTTTTCTTTGAGTAATGATGATCTCTTTAGTAGTCTGTTGGCGCCCTCTCCTGGAGGAATAGTTTGCTTGCTCTTGGACATTCTAAAAGAGAGGTCATGATAGACATTGAGCTTCTGAGCTCAATTGGGGACAGTCATGGGTGATGAATGTTTGCAACCTACTGCGAAGCCTCATACCGCAATATAAGGAACGTCAAATACTAAGAAAGGGCGGCCTATGAAAGAATTACTACTTTCAATAAGTACACTTAAACGGCTAATTGGGAATAGAAAAACTGTAAAAAGCCCTCTGAGAAAGCCCCCCTCTAACCTTTGATAGTAAGCTTTTCTGTAGTCTGCCTGTTGATGTATTTTCCGTTTGAACTGTGCACAACATGAAGAGACGGAACACTGGCGGCTTGTCACAATGCCCCCCGATGACATCACAATAGCGCTGCTGCCTAGAAAACAAGCTGCGCAGAAGAAGTTGTTCTTTGGGTGGGAGGGTGGGCTAGTGGAAGGAGGGGGCAATCTCTTTTTTTCCCGGGTGGTAGGGGGATGACAGGAGAAGGGAAGCGGGTGGTGAGAAAGGTACAGAGGGCAGGGTTTGGGGGCTGGGAAGGAAAGGGAAAAGATTAGGGTTTGGGGATGATGAAAGGGCTTTCTACGGGTAAGGATGGCAAAGGGTGGCAGTGACGGAAAGTCAGGCAACCTGTCCTGTCCGTCTTTTTGTATCGTGAATTGGAAAGACTGCAAGGGGGAGGGGAGTTGCTTGCGCCCTAAAGGAGGAGTTATTCAGATTCATTGCAGTGGGCGGCGGCTGCAAAACGCACCATTCTTCTTGTTTTGGCTCTGCAAAGCAGCCTTTTCAAGGGTTGGCTTGGGTGACAAAATGTCTTGTGTAGGCGTGGGTTTGTCTCCCTCTCGCTCTCTCTCCCTAAGATGTGTCCGGCATAGGCCAGGGTGCCACTCGAGGCCCAAACCAATTCTGGTTATCGCTTCTCGGCCTTTTGGCTAAGATCAAGTGTAGTATCTGTTCTTATCAGTTTAATATCTGATACGTCCCCTATCTGGGGACCATATATTAAATGGATTTTTAGAACAGGGAGATGGAAAAAGAGCTTGCTCTGTCCACTCCACGCATTGACCTGGTATTGCAGTACCTCCAGGAACGGTGCACCCCTTCTTAACCCAGTTTCCAAAAGCAGAACTCAATTCACCTGATTCATATTAGCCCGATTTAATGAATTGGAAGAAAGCATACGTCTTCATATGCACCTCAATTTGGCCCATTCACTTTTCACACTTCCTCCTTTTGTTTTTTATCTTTCACACTTTTGACTTTCTTTATTCATCCAAATAGCAAACTCATCACCACTCAACCTGACCAACTCGGCTATGTCCCCGTGCTGCAGTTCTCTGTCTTATCTAGATCATTTGCAATTGAATGGAATAGATCCCTTTTGGACAAAGTGGATTCACCTGCTGCTGCAGTGACCACAGGTGTGATAACATCTAGAATTGGCATCTGGTGCGATCTCTCCGCTTCCACTCCAAAGAAAGTTACCTGTTTATTCCTATCATGCATTGGTTTTTGGGGTTTTCTTTGAGTAATGATGATCTCTTTAGTAGTCTGTTGGCGCCCTCTCCTGGAGGAATAGTTTGCTTGCTCTTGGACATTCTAAAAGAGAGGTCATGATAGACATTGAGCTTCTGAGCTCAATTGGGGACAGTCATGGGTGATGAATGTTTGCAACCTACTGCGAAGCCTCATACCGCAATATAAGGAACGTCAAATACTAAGAAAGGGCGGCCTATGAAAGAATTACTACTTTCAATAAGTACACTTAAACGGCTAATTGGGAATAGAAAAACTGTAAAAAGCCCTCTGAGAAAGCCCCCCTCTAACCTTTGATAGTAAGCTTTTCTGTAGTCTGCCTGTTGATGTATTTTCCGTTTGAACTGTGCACAACATGAAGAGACGGAACACTGGCGGCTTGTCACAATGCCCCCCGATGACATCACAATAGCGCTGCTGCCTAGAAAACAAGCTGCGCAGAAGAAGTTGTTCTTTGGGTGGGAGGGTGGGCTAGTGGAAGGAGGGGGCAATCTCTTTTTTTCCCGGGTGGTAGGGGGATGACAGGAGAAGGGAAGCGGGTGGTGAGAAAGGTACAGAGGGCAGGGTTTGGGGGCTGGGAAGGAAAGGGAAAAGATTAGGGTTTGGGGATGATGAAAGGGCTTTCTACGGGTAAGGATGGCAAAGGGTGGCAGTGACGGAAAGTCAGGCAACCTGTCCTGTCCGTCTTTTTGTATCGTGAATTGGAAAGACTGCAAGGGGGAGGGGAGTTGCTTGCGCCCTAAAGGAGGAGTTATTCAGATTCATTGCAGTGGGCGGCGGCTGCAAAACGCACCATTCTTCTTGTTTTGGCTCTGCAAAGCAGCCTTTTCAAGGGTTGGCTTGGGTGACAAAATGTCTTGTGTAGGCGTGGGTTTGTCTCCCTCTCGCTCTCTCTCCCTAAGATGTGTCCGGCATAGGCCAGGGTGCCACTCGAGGCCCAAACCAATTCTGGTTATCGCTTCTCGGCCTTTTGGCTAAGATCAAGTGTAGTATCTGTTCTTATCAGTTTAATATCTGATACGTCCCCTATCTGGGGACCATATATTAAATGGATTTTTAGAACAGGGAGATGGAAAAAGAGCTTGCTCTGTCCACTCCACGCATTGACCTGGTATTGCAGTACCTCCAGGAACGGTGCACCCCTTCTTAACCCAGTTTCCAAAAGCAGAACTCAATTCACCTGATTCATATTAGCCCGATTTAATGAATTGGAAGAAAGCATACGTCTTCATATGCACCTCAATTTGGCCCATTCACTTTTCACACTTCCTCCTTTTGTTTTTTATCTTTCACACTTTTGACTTTCTTTATTCATCCAAATAGCAAACTCATCACCACTCAACCTGACCAACTCGGCTATGTCCCCGTGCTGCAGTTCTCTGTCTTATCTAGATCATTTGCAATTGAATGGAATAGATCCCTTTTGGACAAAGTGGATTCACCTGCTGCTGCAGTGACCACAGGTGTGATAACATCTAGAATTGGCATCTGGTGCGATCTCTCCGCTTCCACTCCAAAGAAAGTTACCTGTTTATTCCTATCATGCATTGGTTTTTGGGGTTTTCTTTGAGTAATGATGATCTCTTTAGTAGTCTGTTGGCGCCCTCTCCTGGAGGAATAGTTTGCTTGCTCTTGGACATTCTAAAAGAGAGGTCATGATAGACATTGAGCTTCTGAGCTCAATTGGGGACAGTCATGGGTGATGAATGTTTGCAACCTACTGCGAAGCCTCATACCGCAATATAAGGAACGTCAAATACTAAGAAAGGGCGGCCTATGAAAGAATTACTACTTTCAATAAGTACACTTAAACGGCTAATTGGGAATAGAAAAACTGTAAAAAGCCCTCTGAGAAAGCCCCCCTCTAACCTTTGATAGTAAGCTTTTCTGTAGTCTGCCTGTTGATGTATTTTCCGTTTGAACTGTGCACAACATGAAGAGACGGAACACTGGCGGCTTGTCACAATGCCCCCCGATGACATCACAATAGCGCTGCTGCCTAGAAAACAAGCTGCGCAGAAGAAGTTGTTCTTTGGGTGGGAGGGTGGGCTAGTGGAAGGAGGGGGCAATCTCTTTTTTTCCCGGGTGGTAGGGGGATGACAGGAGAAGGGAAGCGGGTGGTGAGAAAGGTACAGAGGGCAGGGTTTGGGGGCTGGGAAGGAAAGGGAAAAGATTAGGGTTTGGGGATGATGAAAGGGCTTTCTACGGGTAAGGATGGCAAAGGGTGGCAGTGACGGAAAGTCAGGCAACCTGTCCTGTCCGTCTTTTTGTATCGTGAATTGGAAAGACTGCAAGGGGGAGGGGAGTTGCTTGCGCCCTAAAGGAGGAGTTATTCAGATTCATTGCAGTGGGCGGCGGCTGCAAAACGCACCATTCTTCTTGTTTTGGCTCTGCAAAGCAGCCTTTTCAAGGGTTGGCTTGGGTGACAAAATGTCTTGTGTAGGCGTGGGTTTGTCTCCCTCTCGCTCTCTCTCCCTAAGATGTGTCCGGCATAGGCCAGGGTGCCACTCGAGGCCCAAACCAATTCTGGTTATCGCTTCTCGGCCTTTTGGCTAAGATCAAGTGTAGTATCTGTTCTTATCAGTTTAATATCTGATACGTCCCCTATCTGGGGACCATATATTAAATGGATTTTTAGAACAGGGAGATGGAAAAAGAGCTTGCTCTGTCCACTCCACGCATTGACCTGGTATTGCAGTACCTCCAGGAACGGTGCACCCCTTCTTAACCCAGTTTCCAAAAGCAGAACTCAATTCACCTGATTCATATTAGCCCGATTTAATGAATTGGAAGAAAGCATACGTCTTCATATGCACCTCAATTTGGCCCATTCACTTTTCACACTTCCTCCTTTTGTTTTTTATCTTTCACACTTTTGACTTTCTTTATTCATCCAAATAGCAAACTCATCACCACTCAACCTGACCAACTCGGCTATGTCCCCGTGCTGCAGTTCTCTGTCTTATCTAGATCATTTGCAATTGAATGGAATAGATCCCTTTTGGACAAAGTGGATTCACCTGCTGCTGCAGTGACCACAGGTGTGATAACATCTAGAATTGGCATCTGGTGCGATCTCTCCGCTTCCACTCCAAAGAAAGTTACCTGTTTATTCCTATCATGCATTGGTTTTTGGGGTTTTCTTTGAGTAATGATGATCTCTTTAGTAGTCTGTTGGCGCCCTCTCCTGGAGGAATAGTTTGCTTGCTCTTGGACATTCTAAAAGAGAGGTCATGATAGACATTGAGCTTCTGAGCTCAATTGGGGACAGTCATGGGTGATGAATGTTTGCAACCTACTGCGAAGCCTCATACCGCAATATAAGGAACGTCAAATACTAAGAAAGGGCGGCCTATGAAAGAATTACTACTTTCAATAAGTACACTTAAACGGCTAATTGGGAATAGAAAAACTGTAAAAAGCCCTCTGAGAAAGCCCCCCTCTAACCTTTGATAGTAAGCTTTTCTGTAGTCTGCCTGTTGATGTATTTTCCGTTTGAACTGTGCACAACATGAAGAGACGGAACACTGGCGGCTTGTCACAATGCCCCCCGATGACATCACAATAGCGCTGCTGCCTAGAAAACAAGCTGCGCAGAAGAAGTTGTTCTTTGGGTGGGAGGGTGGGCTAGTGGAAGGAGGGGGCAATCTCTTTTTTTCCCGGGTGGTAGGGGGATGACAGGAGAAGGGAAGCGGGTGGTGAGAAAGGTACAGAGGGCAGGGTTTGGGGGCTGGGAAGGAAAGGGAAAAGATTAGGGTTTGGGGATGATGAAAGGGCTTTCTACGGGTAAGGATGGCAAAGGGTGGCAGTGACGGAAAGTCAGGCAACCTGTCCTGTCCGTCTTTTTGTATCGTGAATTGGAAAGACTGCAAGGGGGAGGGGAGTTGCTTGCGCCCTAAAGGAGGAGTTATTCAGATTCATTGCAGTGGGCGGCGGCTGCAAAACGCACCATTCTTCTTGTTTTGGCTCTGCAAAGCAGCCTTTTCAAGGGTTGGCTTGGGTGACAAAATGTCTTGTGTAGGCGTGGGTTTGTCTCCCTCTCGCTCTCTCTCCCTAAGATGTGTCCGGCATAGGCCAGGGTGCCACTCGAGGCCCAAACCAATTCTGGTTATCGCTTCTCGGCCTTTTGGCTAAGATCAAGTGTAGTATCTGTTCTTATCAGTTTAATATCTGATACGTCCCCTATCTGGGGACCATATATTAAATGGATTTTTAGAACAGGGAGATGGAAAAAGAGCTTGCTCTGTCCACTCCACGCATTGACCTGGTATTGCAGTACCTCCAGGAACGGTGCACCCCTTCTTAACCCAGTTTCCAAAAGCAGAACTCAATTCACCTGATTCATATTAGCCCGATTTAATGAATTGGAAGAAAGCATACGTCTTCATATGCACCTCAATTTGGCCCATTCACTTTTCACACTTCCTCCTTTTGTTTTTTATCTTTCACACTTTTGACTTTCTTTATTCATCCAAATAGCAAACTCATCACCACTCAACCTGACCAACTCGGCTATGTCCCCGTGCTGCAGTTCTCTGTCTTATCTAGATCATTTGCAATTGAATGGAATAGATCCCTTTTGGACAAAGTGGATTCACCTGCTGCTGCAGTGACCACAGGTGTGATAACATCTAGAATTGGCATCTGGTGCGATCTCTCCGCTTCCACTCCAAAGAAAGTTACCTGTTTATTCCTATCATGCATTGGTTTTTGGGGTTTTCTTTGAGTAATGATGATCTCTTTAGTAGTCTGTTGGCGCCCTCTCCTGGAGGAATAGTTTGCTTGCTCTTGGACATTCTAAAAGAGAGGTCATGATAGACATTGAGCTTCTGAGCTCAATTGGGGACAGTCATGGGTGATGAATGTTTGCAACCTACTGCGAAGCCTCATACCGCAATATAAGGAACGTCAAATACTAAGAAAGGGCGGCCTATGAAAGAATTACTACTTTCAATAAGTACACTTAAACGGCTAATTGGGAATAGAAAAACTGTAAAAAGCCCTCTGAGAAAGCCCCCCTCTAACCTTTGATAGTAAGCTTTTCTGTAGTCTGCCTGTTGATGTATTTTCCGTTTGAACTGTGCACAACATGAAGAGACGGAACACTGGCGGCTTGTCACAATGCCCCCCGATGACATCACAATAGCGCTGCTGCCTAGAAAACAAGCTGCGCAGAAGAAGTTGTTCTTTGGGTGGGAGGGTGGGCTAGTGGAAGGAGGGGGCAATCTCTTTTTTTCCCGGGTGGTAGGGGGATGACAGGAGAAGGGAAGCGGGTGGTGAGAAAGGTACAGAGGGCAGGGTTTGGGGGCTGGGAAGGAAAGGGAAAAGATTAGGGTTTGGGGATGATGAAAGGGCTTTCTACGGGTAAGGATGGCAAAGGGTGGCAGTGACGGAAAGTCAGGCAACCTGTCCTGTCCGTCTTTTTGTATCGTGAATTGGAAAGACTGCAAGGGGGAGGGGAGTTGCTTGCGCCCTAAAGGAGGAGTTATTCAGATTCATTGCAGTGGGCGGCGGCTGCAAAACGCACCATTCTTCTTGTTTTGGCTCTGCAAAGCAGCCTTTTCAAGGGTTGGCTTGGGTGACAAAATGTCTTGTGTAGGCGTGGGTTTGTCTCCCTCTCGCTCTCTCTCCCTAAGATGTGTCCGGCATAGGCCAGGGTGCCACTCGAGGCCCAAACCAATTCTGGTTATCGCTTCTCGGCCTTTTGGCTAAGATCAAGTGTAGTATCTGTTCTTATCAGTTTAATATCTGATACGTCCCCTATCTGGGGACCATATATTAAATGGATTTTTAGAACAGGGAGATGGAAAAAGAGCTTGCTCTGTCCACTCCACGCATTGACCTGGTATTGCAGTACCTCCAGGAACGGTGCACCCCTTCTTAACCCAGTTTCCAAAAGCAGAACTCAATTCACCTGATTCATATTAGCCCGATTTAATGAATTGGAAGAAAGCATACGTCTTCATATGCACCTCAATTTGGCCCATTCACTTTTCACACTTCCTCCTTTTGTTTTTTATCTTTCACACTTTTGACTTTCTTTATTCATCCAAATAGCAAACTCATCACCACTCAACCTGACCAACTCGGCTATGTCCCCGTGCTGCAGTTCTCTGTCTTATCTAGATCATTTGCAATTGAATGGAATAGATCCCTTTTGGACAAAGTGGATTCACCTGCTGCTGCAGTGACCACAGGTGTGATAACATCTAGAATTGGCATCTGGTGCGATCTCTCCGCTTCCACTCCAAAGAAAGTTACCTGTTTATTCCTATCATGCATTGGTTTTTGGGGTTTTCTTTGAGTAATGATGATCTCTTTAGTAGTCTGTTGGCGCCCTCTCCTGGAGGAATAGTTTGCTTGCTCTTGGACATTCTAAAAGAGAGGTCATGATAGACATTGAGCTTCTGAGCTCAATTGGGGACAGTCATGGGTGATGAATGTTTGCAACCTACTGCGAAGCCTCATACCGCAATATAAGGAACGTCAAATACTAAGAAAGGGCGGCCTATGAAAGAATTACTACTTTCAATAAGTACACTTAAAACGGCTAATTGGGAATAGAAAAACTGTAAAAAGCCCTCTGAGAAAGCCCCCCTCTAACCTTTGATAGTAAGCTTTTCTGTAGTCTGCCTGTTGATGTATTTTCCGTTTGAACTGTGCACAACATGAAGAGACGGAACACTGGCGGCTTGTCACAATGCCCCCCGATGACATCACAATAGCGCTGCTGCCTAGAAAACAAGCTGCGCAGAAGAAGTTGTTCTTTGGGTGGGAGGGTGGGCTAGTGGAAGGAGGGGGCAATCTCTTTTTTTCCCGGGTGGTAGGGGGATGACAGGAGAAGGGAAGCGGGTGGTGAGAAAGGTACAGAGGGCAGGGTTTGGGGGCTGGGAAGGAAAGGGAAAAGATTAGGGTTTGGGGATGATGAAAGGGCTTTCTACGGGTAAGGATGGCAAAGGGTGGCAGTGACGGAAAGTCAGGCAACCTGTCCTGTCCGTCTTTTTGTATCGTGAATTGGAAAGACTGCAAGGGGGAGGGGAGTTGCTTGCGCCCTAAAGGAGGAGTTATTCAGATTCATTGCAGTGGGCGGCGGCTGCAAAACGCACCATTCTTCTTGTTTTGGCTCTGCAAAGCAGCCTTTTCAAGGGTTGGCTTGGGTGACAAAATGTCTTGTGTAGGCGTGGGTTTGTCTCCCTCTCGCTCTCTCTCCCTAAGATGTGTCCGGCATAGGCCAGGGTGCCACTCGAGGCCCAAACCAATTCTGGTTATCGCTTCTCGGCCTTTTGGCTAAGATCAAGTGTAGTATCTGTTCTTATCAGTTTAATATCTGATACGTCCCCTATCTGGGGACCATATATTAAATGGATTTTTAGAACAGGGAGATGGAAAAAGAGCTTGCTCTGTCCACTCCACGCATTGACCTGGTATTGCAGTACCTCCAGGAACGGTGCACCCCTTCTTAACCCAGTTTCCAAAAGCAGAACTCAATTCACCTGATTCATATTAGCCCGATTTAATGAATTGGAAGAAAGCATACGTCTTCATATGCACCTCAATTTGGCCCATTCACTTTTCACACTTCCTCCTTTTGTTTTTTATCTTTCACACTTTTGACTTTCTTTATTCATCCAAATAGCAAACTCATCACCACTCAACCTGACCAACTCGGCTATGTCCCCGTGCTGCAGTTCTCTGTCTTATCTAGATCATTTGCAATTGAATGGAATAGATCCCTTTTGGACAAAGTGGATTCACCTGCTGCTGCAGTGACCACAGGTGTGATAACATCTAGAATTGGCATCTGGTGCGATCTCTCCGCTTCCACTCCAAAGAAAGTTACCTGTTTATTCCTATCATGCATTGGTTTTTGGGGTTTTCTTTGAGTAATGATGATCTCTTTAGTAGTCTGTTGGCGCCCTCTCCTGGAGGAATAGTTTGCTTGCTCTTGGACATTCTAAAAGAGAGGTCATGATAGACATGAGCTTCTGAGCTCAATTGGGGACAGTCATGGGTGATGAATGTTTGCAACCTACTGCGAAGCCTCATACCGCAATATAAGGAACGTCAAATACTAAGAAAGGGCGGCCTATGAAAGAATTACTACTTTCAATAAGTACACTTAAACGGCTAATTGGGAATAGAAAAACTGTAAAAAGCCCTCTGAGAAAGCCCCCCTCTAACCTTTGATAGTAAGCTTTTCTGTAGTCTGCCTGTTGATGTATTTTCCGTTTGAACTGTGCACAACATGAAGAGACGGAACACTGGCGGCTTGTCACAATGCCCCCCGATGACATCACAATAGCGCTGCTGCCTAGAAAACAAGCTGCGCAGAAGAAGTTGTTCTTTGGGTGGGAGGGTGGGCTAGTGGAAGGAGGGGGCAATCTCTTTTTTTCCCGGGTGGTAGGGGGATGACAGGAGAAGGGAAGCGGGTGGTGAGAAAGGTACAGAGGGCAGGGTTTGGGGGCTGGGAAGGAAAGGGAAAAGATTAGGGTTTGGGGATGATGAAAGGGCTTTCTACGGGTAAGGATGGCAAAGGGTGGCAGTGACGGAAAGTCAGGCAACCTGTCCTGTCCGTCTTTTTGTATCGTGAATTGGAAAGACTGCAAGGGGGAGGGGAGTTGCTTGCGCCCTAAAGGAGGAGTTATTCAGATTCATTGCAGTGGGCGGCGGCTGCAAAACGCACCATTCTTCTTGTTTTGGCTCTGCAAAGCAGCCTTTTCAAGGGTTGGCTTGGGTGACAAAATGTCTTGTGTAGGCGTGGGTTTGTCTCCCTCTCGCTCTCTCTCCCTAAGATGTGTCCGGCATAGGCCAGGGTGCCACTCGAGGCCCAAACCAATTCTGGTTATCGCTTCTCGGCCTTTTGGCTAAGATCAAGTGTAGTATCTGTTCTTATCAGTTTAATATCTGATACGTCCCCTATCTGGGGACCATATATTAAATGGATTTTTAGAACAGGGAGATGGAAAAAGAGCTTGCTCTGTCCACTCCACGCATTGACCTGGTATTGCAGTACCTCCAGGAACGGTGCACCCCTTCTTAACCCAGTTTCCAAAAGCAGAACTCAATTCACCTGATTCATATTAGCCCGATTTAATGAATTGGAAGAAAGCATACGTCTTCATATGCACCTCAATTTGGCCCATTCACTTTTCACACTTCCTCCTTTTGTTTTTTATCTTTCACACTTTTGACTTTCTTTATTCATCCAAATAGCAAACTCATCACCACTCAACCTGACCAACTCGGCTATGTCCCCGTGCTGCAGTTCTCTGTCTTATCTAGATCATTTGCAATTGAATGGAATAGATCCCTTTTGGACAAAGTGGATTCACCTGCTGCTGCAGTGACCACAGGTGTGATAACATCTAGAATTGGCATCTGGTGCGATCTCTCCGCTTCCACTCCAAAGAAAGTTACCTGTTTATTCCTATCATGCATTGGTTTTTGGGGTTTTCTTTGAGTAATGATGATCTCTTTAGTAGTCTGTTGGCGCCCTCTCCTGGAGGAATAGTTTGCTTGCTCTTGGACATTCTAAAAGAGAGGTCATGATAGACATTGAGCTTCTGAGCTCAATTGGGGACAGTCATGGGTGATGAATGTTTGCAACCTACTGCGAAGCCTCATACCGCAATATAAGGAACGTCAAATACTAAGAAAGGGCGGCCTATGAAAGAATTACTACTTTCAATAAGTACACTTAAACGGCTAATTGGGAATAGAAAAACTGTAAAAAGCCCTCTGAGAAAGCCCCCCTCTAACCTTTGATAGTAAGCTTTTCTGTAGTCTGCCTGTTGATGTATTTTCCGTTTGAACTGTGCACAACATGAAGAGACGGAACACTGGCGGCTTGTCACAATGCCCCCCGATGACATCACAATAGCGCTGCTGCCTAGAAAACAAGCTGCGCAGAAGAAGTTGTTCTTTGGGTGGGAGGGTGGGCTAGTGGAAGGAGGGGGCAATCTCTTTTTTTCCCGGGTGGTAGGGGGATGACAGGAGAAGGGAAGCGGGTGGTGAGAAAGGTACAGAGGGCAGGGTTTGGGGGCTGGGAAGGAAAGGGAAAAGATTAGGGTTTGGGGATGATGAAAGGGCTTTCTACGGGTAAGGATGGCAAAGGGTGGCAGTGACGGAAAGTCAGGCAACCTGTCCTGTCCGTCTTTTTGTATCGTGAATTGGAAAGACTGCAAGGGGGAGGGGAGTTGCTTGCGCCCTAAAGGAGGAGTTATTCAGATTCATTGCAGTGGGCGGCGGCTGCAAAACGCACCATTCTTCTTGTTTTGGCTCTGCAAAGCAGCCTTTTCAAGGGTTGGCTTGGGTGACAAAATGTCTTGTGTAGGCGTGGGTTTGTCTCCCTCTCGCTCTCTCTCCCTAAGATGTGTCCGGCATAGGCCAGGGTGCCACTCGAGGCCCAAACCAATTCTGGTTATCGCTTCTCGGCCTTTTGGCTAAGATCAAGTGTAGTATCTGTTCTTATCAGTTTAATATCTGATACGTCCCCTATCTGGGGACCATATATTAAATGGATTTTTAGAACAGGGAGATGGAAAAAGAGCTTGCTCTGTCCACTCCACGCATTGACCTGGTATTGCAGTACCTCCAGGAACGGTGCACCCCTTCTTAACCCAGTTTCCAAAAGCAGAACTCAATTCACCTGATTCATATTAGCCCGATTTAATGAATTGGAAGAAAGCATACGTCTTCATATGCACCTCAATTTGGCCCATTCACTTTTCACACTTCCTCCTTTTGTTTTTTATCTTTCACACTTTTGACTTTCTTTATTCATCCAAATAGCAAACTCATCACCACTCAACCTGACCAACTCGGCTATGTCCCCGTGCTGCAGTTCTCTGTCTTATCTAGATCATTTGCAATTGAATGGAATAGATCCCTTTTGGACAAAGTGGATTCACCTGCTGCTGCAGTGACCACAGGTGTGATAACATCTAGAATTGGCATCTGGTGCGATCTCTCCGCTTCCACTCCAAAGAAAGTTACCTGTTTATTCCTATCATGCATTGGTTTTTGGGGTTTTCTTTGAGTAATGATGATCTCTTTAGTAGTCTGTTGGCGCCCTCTCCTGGAGGAATAGTTTGCTTGCTCTTGGACATTCTAAAAGAGAGGTCATGATAGACATTGAGCTTCTGAGCTCAATTGGGGACAGTCATGGGTGATGAATGTTTGCAACCTACTGCGAAGCCTCATACCGCAATATAAGGAACGTCAAATACTAAGAAAGGGCGGCCTATGAAAGAATTACTACTTTCAATAAGTACACTTAAACGGCTAATTGGGAATAGAAAAACTGTAAAAAGCCCTCTGAGAAAGCCCCCCTCTAACCTTTGATAGTAAGCTTTTCTGTAGTCTGCCTGTTGATGTATTTTCCGTTTGAACTGTGCACAACATGAAGAGACGGAACACTGGCGGCTTGTCACAATGCCCCCCGATGACATCACAATAGCGCTGCTGCCTAGAAAACAAGCTGCGCAGAAGAAGTTGTTCTTTGGGTGGGAGGGTGGGCTAGTGGAAGGAGGGGGCAATCTCTTTTTTTCCCGGGTGGTAGGGGGATGACAGGAGAAGGGAAGCGGGTGGTGAGAAAGGTACAGAGGGCAGGGTTTGGGGGCTGGGAAGGAAAGGGAAAAGATTAGGGTTTGGGGATGATGAAAGGGCTTTCTACGGGTAAGGATGGCAAAGGGTGGCAGTGACGGAAAGTCAGGCAACCTGTCCTGTCCGTCTTTTTGTATCGTGAATTGGAAAGACTGCAAGGGGGAGGGGAGTTGCTTGCGCCCTAAAGGAGGAGTTATTCAGATTCATTGCAGTGGGCGGCGGCTGCAAACGCACCATTCTTCTTGTTTTGGCTCTGCAAAGCAGCCTTTTCAAGGGTTGGCTTGGGTGACAAAATGTCTTGTGTAGGCGTGGGTTTGTCTCCCTCTCGCTCTCTCTCCCTAAGATGTGTCCGGCATAGGCCAGGGTGCCACTCGAGGCCCAAACCAATTCTGGTTATCGCTTCTCGGCCTTTTGGCTAAGATCAAGTGTAGTATCTGTTCTTATCAGTTTAATATCTGATACGTCCCCTATCTGGGGACCATATATTAAATGGATTTTTAGAACAGGGAGATGGAAAAAGAGCTTGCTCTGTCCACTCCACGCATTGACCTGGTATTGCAGTACCTCCAGGAACGGTGCACCCCTTCTTAACCCAGTTTCCAAAAGCAGAACTCAATTCACCTGATTCATATTAGCCCGATTTAATGAATTGGAAGAAAGCATACGTCTTCATATGCACCTCAATTTGGCCCATTCACTTTTCACACTTCCTCCTTTTGTTTTTTATCTTTCACACTTTTGACTTTCTTTATTCATCCAAATAGCAAACTCATCACCACTCAACCTGACCAACTCGGCTATGTCCCCGTGCTGCAGTTCTCTGTCTTATCTAGATCATTTGCAATTGAATGGAATAGATCCCTTTTGGACAAAGTGGATTCACCTGCTGCTGCAGTGACCACAGGTGTGATAACATCTAGAATTGGCATCTGGTGCGATCTCTCCGCTTCCACTCCAAAGAAAGTTACCTGTTTATTCCTATCATGCATTGGTTTTTGGGGTTTTCTTTGAGTAATGATGATCTCTTTAGTAGTCTGTTGGCGCCCTCTCCTGGAGGAATAGTTTGCTTGCTCTTGGACATTCTAAAAGAGAGGTCATGATAGACATTGAGCTTCTGAGCTCAATTGGGGACAGTCATGGGTGATGAATGTTTGCAACCTACTGCGAAGCCTCATACCGCAATATAAGGAACGTCAAATACTAAGAAAGGGCGGCCTATGAAAGAATTACTACTTTCAATAAGTACACTTAAACGGCTAATTGGGAATAGAAAAACTGTAAAAAGCCCTCTGAGAAAGCCCCCCTCTAACCTTTGATAGTAAGCTTTTCTGTAGTCTGCCTGTTGATGTATTTTCCGTTTGAACTGTGCACAACATGAAGAGACGGAACACTGGCGGCTTGTCACAATGCCCCCCGATGACATCACAATAGCGCTGCTGCCTAGAAAACAAGCTGCGCAGAAGAAGTTGTTCTTTGGGTGGGAGGGTGGGCTAGTGGAAGGAGGGGGCAATCTCTTTTTTTCCCGGGTGGTAGGGGGATGACAGGAGAAGGGAAGCGGGTGGTGAGAAAGGTACAGAGGGCAGGGTTTGGGGGCTGGGAAGGAAAGGAAAAGATTAGGGTTTGGGGATGATGAAAGGGCTTTCTACGGGTAAGGATGGCAAAGGGTGGCAGTGACGGAAAGTCAGGCAACCTGTCCTGTCCGTCTTTTTGTATCGTGAATTGGAAAGACTGCAAGGGGGAGGGGAGTTGCTTGCGCCCTAAAGGAGGAGTTATTCAGATTCATTGCAGTGGGCGGCGGCTGCAAAACGCACCATTCTTCTTGTTTTGGCTCTGCAAAGCAGCCTTTTCAAGGGTTGGCTTGGGTGACAAAATGTCTTGTGTAGGCGTGGGTTTGTCTCCCTCTCGCTCTCTCTCCCTAAGATGTGTCCGGCATAGGCCAGGGTGCCACTCGAGGCCCAAACCAATTCTGGTTATCGCTTCTCGGCCTTTTGGCTAAGATCAAGTGTAGTATCTGTTCTTATCAGTTTAATATCTGATACGTCCCCTATCTGGGGACCATATATTAAATGGATTTTTAGAACAGGGAGATGGAAAAAGAGCTTGCTCTGTCCACTCCACGCATTGACCTGGTATTGCAGTACCTCCAGGAACGGTGCACCCCTTCTTAACCCAGTTTCCAAAAGCAGAACTCAATTCACCTGATTCATATTAGCCCGATTTAATGAATTGGAAGAAAGCATACGTCTTCATATGCACCTCAATTTGGCCCATTCACTTTTCACACTTCCTCCTTTTGTTTTTTATCTTTCACACTTTTGACTTTCTTTATTCATCCAAATAGCAAACTCATCACCACTCAACCTGACCAACTCGGCTATGTCCCCGTGCTGCAGTTCTCTGTCTTATCTAGATCATTTGCAATTGAATGGAATAGATCCCTTTTGGACAAAGTGGATTCACCTGCTGCTGCAGTGACCACAGGTGTGATAACATCTAGAATTGGCATCTGGTGCGATCTCTCCGCTTCCACTCCAAAGAAAGTTACCTGTTTATTCCTATCATGCATTGGTTTTTGGGGTTTTCTTTGAGTAATGATGATCTCTTTAGTAGTCTGTTGGCGCCCTCTCCTGGAGGAATAGTTTGCTTGCTCTTGGACATTCTAAAAGAGAGGTCATGATAGACATTGAGCTTCTGAGCTCAATTGGGGACAGTCATGGGTGATGAATGTTTGCAACCTACTGCGAAGCCTCATACCGCAATATAAGGAACGTCAAATACTAAGAAAGGGCGGCCTATGAAAGAATTACTACTTTCAATAAGTACACTTAAACGGCTAATTGGGAATAGAAAAACTGTAAAAAGCCCTCTGAGAAAGCCCCCCTCTAACCTTTGATAGTAA
>NW_027442925.1:0-70244 GCF_048569485.1 Anomaloglossus baeobatrachus
AAGCCGCCGGTCACCTCCACGCAGCTAATGAAGGGAATAGCGCGATCAGCTGCTGTCAGTCAGGTAACTCCCGGCCACCGCTGGATCCAGCGGTGCCGCGATTAACCTCAGTGACAGCAGCTGATCGCTCTACTCACCTCAGTTGGTGCATGGAGCTGACTGGAGCGGCGGTGAGTAGCGCGATCAGCTGAGCTGTCACTGAGGTTACCCGCGGCCACCGCTGCATCCACCGCTGGATCCAGGTAACCTCAGTGACAGCTCAGCTGATCGCTATACTCATCTCATTAGCTGCGTGGAGGTGACCGGAGCGGCGGTGTCTTCTGCAGCTCCTGTCACTTCCATGCAGCAGAGCTGGACGCGACGCTGGAGGACTGTGGAGTACGCCGGACATGGAGGGTTTGTCGGGGTTAATAAATTGGTAATGAGGGACTTTGTTAGTGTTTTTTATTTCTAATAAAGGATTTTTCGGGTGTGTGTGTTTTTTAACTGTAATTTACAGATTAATCATGGAAGGAATCTCGGGGAGACGCCTGACATGATTAATCTAGGATTTAGTGGCAGCTATGGGCTGCCATTAACTCCTTATTACCCCGATTTGCCAACGCACCAGGGTAAATCGGGAAGAGCCGGGTACAGCCCCAGAACTGTCGCATCTAATGTATGCGGCAATTCTGGGCGGCTGCTGACTGATATTGTTAGGGTGGGGGGCTCCCCATAACGTGGAGCTCCCCATCCTGAGAATACCAGCCTTCAGCCGTATGGCTTTATCTGGCTGGTATTAAAATTGGGGGGACCGCATGCCGTTTTTTTTAATTATTTAATTATTTATTTCACTGCACAGTATACACACACCGGCTGCTGTGATTGGTTGCAGTGAGACAGCTGTCACTCAGTGTGGGAGCGTGTCTCACTGCAACCAATCATAGGCGCCGAAAAGCAGGACAGCAGGGAATAGGAGATTGATTAATGAGCGGCCGGCTTTTTCAAAAGAGGAAAAGCCACCGGAGTTTGAACAGCCGTGCAGCGCCGCGGCAGTGATCGGGGAACGGTAAGTAAGAGAGAGGGGGGGAACTGACCGACAGACTGTGAGAGGGGGACAGACAAGACAGAGAGAGACAGACCGACGGACTGAGGGAGATAGAATAAAAAAAAAAAAATGACCGACATCGCTAGTAAAAAGCACAAAACGTGCGTTTTGGACATCGGAGTGCCACACAAGGTTTTCATGTAAAATCTTTCATGTATTAATCTCAAAAAGTAACATACACCAGCTCTATCTCACTATTGGGTATGTGCCCTTAACATTTCCGCCATGAAAATTCATTTTGGTGTCATTTTGGAAGGTTTTCTGGTGAGTCCGTAAAAATGGCGTAAAACTCGGACAAAATTGTTCACATCTGTGACTTTTGAGTGATAAATGCTTCAAGGGGTCTTCCCCATGCTGATGCCATGTCATTTGAGCACTCTTCTGAGACTTTTGTGACATTTTTAGGGTTTCTCCATGCTGCCGGGGGGTCATTTCACAAAAATACTCGGGTCTCCCATAGGATAACATTGGGCTCGGTGCTCGGGCCGAGTACACGAGTATCTTGGGAGGCTCGGCCCGAGCTTCGAGCACCCGAGCTTTTTAGTACTCGCTCATCACTAATCATCTCCACTAAACAGGACAAGCTTGCATCTGTTATAGTTTTGGAGAAAAATGTGTTCATTTCATGTATGCGCGAAATGCCTTAAAAATGGCTTTAAAATGGATTTGGAGCATGGAGACGATTATCTCGGGATTGCAATATAACCAAACAAAACTTTTAGTGGATTTCTACTTATTTTATTAAATATCATCTCCACCAAACAGGACAAGCTTGCATCTGTTATAGTTTTGGAGAAAAATGTGTTCATTTCATGTATGCGCGAAATGCCTTAAAAATGGCTTTAAAATGGATTTGGAGCATGGAGACGATTATCTCGGGATTGCAAGATAACCAAACAAAAATTTTAGTGGATTTCTACTTATTTTATTAAATATCATCTCCACCAAACAGGACAAGCTTGCATCTGTTATAGTTTTGGAGAAAAATGTGTTCATTTCATGTATGCGCGAAATGCCTTAAAAATGGCTTTAAAATGGATTTGGAGCATGGAGACGATTATCTCGGGATTGCAAGATAACCAAACAAAACTTTTAGTGGATTTCTACTTATTTTATTAAATATCATCTCCACCAAACAAGACAAGCTTGCATCTGTTATAGTTTTGGAGAAAAATGTGTTCATTTCATGTATGCGCGAAATGCCTTAAAAATGGCTTTAAAATGGATTTGGAGCATGGAGACGATTATCTCGGGATTGCAAGATAACCAAACAAAACTTTTAGTGGATTTCTACTTATTTTATTAAATATCATCTCCACCAAACAGGACAAGCTTGCATGTGTTATAGTTTTGGAGAAAAATGTGTTCATTTCATGTATGCGCAAAATGCCTTTGAAATGGCTTTAAAATGGATTTGGAGCATGGAGACGATTATCTCGGGATTGCAAGATAACCAAACAAAACTTTTAGTGGATTTCTACTTATTTTATTAAATATCATCTCCACCAAACAGGACAAGCTTGCATCTGTTATAGTTTTGGAGAAAAATGTGTTTATTTCATGTATGCGCGAAATGCCTTAAAAATGGCTTTAAAATGGATTTGGAGCATGGAGACGATTATCTCGGGATTGCAAGATAACCAAACAAAACTTTTAGTGTATTTCTACTTATTTTATTAAATATCATCTCCACCAAACAGGACAAGCTTGCATCTATTATAGTTTTGGAGAAAAATGTGTTCATTTCATGTATGCGCGAAATGCCTTAAAATGGCTTTAAAATGGATTTGGAGCATGGAGACGATTATCTCGGGATTGCAATATAACCAAACAAAACTTTTAGTGGATTTCTACTTATTTTATTAAATATCATCTCCACCAAACAGGACAAGCTTGCATCTGTTATAGTTTTGGAGAAAAATGTGTTCATTTCATGTATGCGCGAAATGCCTTAAAAATGGCTTTAAAATGGATTTGGAGCATGGAGACGATTATCTCGGGATTGCAAGATAACCAAACAAAACTTTTAGTGGATTTCTACTTATTTTATTAAATATCATCTCCACCAAACAGGACAAGCTTGCATCTGTTATAGTTTTGGAGAAAAATGTGTTCATTTCATGTATGCGCGAAATGCCTTAAAAATGGCTTTAAAATGGATTTGGAGCATGGAGACGATTATCTCGGGATTGCAAGATAACCAAACAAAACTTTTAGTGGATTTCTACTTATTTTATTAAATATCATCTCCACCAAACAGGACAAGCTTGCATCTGTTATAGTTTTGGAGAAAAATGTGTTCATTTCATGTATGCGCGAAATGCCTTAAAAATGGCTTTAAAATGGATTTGGAGCATGGAGACGATTATCTCGGGATTGCAAGATAACCAAACAAAACTTTTAGTGGATTTCTACTTATTTTATTAAATATCATCTCCACCAAACAGGACAAGCTTGCATCTGTTATAGTTTTGGAGAAAAATGTGTTCATTTCATGTATGCGCGAAATGCCTTAAAAATGGCTCTAAAATGGATTTGGAGCATGGAGACGATTATCTCGGGATTGCAAGATAACCAAACAAAACTTTTAGTGGATTTCTACTTATTTTATTAAATATCATCTCCACCAAACAGGACAAGCTTGCATCTGTTATAGTTTTGGAGAAAAATGTGTTCATTTCATGTATGCGCGAAATGCCTTAAAAATGGCTTTAAAATGGATTTGGAGCATGGAGACGATTATCTCGGGATTGCAAGATAACCAAACAAAACTTTTAGTGGATTTCTACTTATTTTATTAAATATCATCTCCACCAAACAGGACAAGCTTGCATGTGTTATAGTTTTGGAGAAAAATGTGTTCATTTCATGTATGCGCAAAATGCCTTTGAAATGGCTTTAAAATGGATTTGGAGCATGGAGACGATTATCTCGAGATTGCAAGATAACCAAACAAAACATTTAGTGGATTTCTACTTATTTTATTAAATATCATCTCCACCAAACAGGACAAGCTTGCATCTGTTATAGTTTTGGAGAAAAATGTGTTCATTTCATGTATGCGCGAAATGCCTTAAAAATGGCTTTAAAATGGATTTGGAGCATGGAGACGATTATCTCGGGATTGCAAGATAACCAAACAAAACTTTTAGTGGATTTCTACTTATTTTATTAAATATCATCTCCACCAAACAGGACAAGCTTGCATCTGTTATAGTTTTGGAGAAAAATGTGTTCATTTCATGTATGCGCGAAATGCCTTAAAAATGGCTTTAAAATGGATTTGGAGCATGGAGACGATTATCTCGGGATTGCAAGATAACCAAACAAAACTTTTAGTGGATTTCTACTTATTTTATTAAATATCATCTCCACCAAACAGGACAAGCTTGCATCTGTTATAGTTTTGGAGAAAAATGTGTTCATTTCATGTATGCGCGAAATGCCTTAAAAATGGCTTTAAAATGGATTTGGAGCATGGAGACGATTATCTCGGGATTGCAAGATAACCAAACAAAACTTTTAGTGGATTTCTACTTATTTTATTAAATATCATCTCCACCAAACAGGACAAGCTTGCATCTGTTATAGTTTTGGAGAAAAATGTGTTCATTTCATGTATGCGCGAAATGCCTTAAAAATGGCTTTAAAATGGATTTGGAGCATGGAGACGATTATCTCGGGATGGCAATATAACCAAACAAAACTTTTAGTGGATTTCTACTTATTTTATTAAATATCATCTCCACCAAACAGGACAAGCTTGCATCTGTTATAGTTTTGGAGAAAAATGTGTTCATTTCATGTATGCGCGAAATGCCTTAAAAATGGCTTTAAAATGGATTTGGAGCATGGAGACGATTATCTCGGGATTGCAAGATAACCAAACAAAACTTTTAGTGGATTTCTACTTATTTTATTAAATATCATCTCCACCAAACAGGACAAGCTTGCATCTGTTATAGTTTTGGAGAAAAATGTGTTCATTTCATGTATGCGCGAAATGCCTTAAAAATGGCTTTAAAATGGATTTGGAGCATGGAGACGATTATCTCGGGTTTTTCAAGATAACCAAACAAAACTTTTAGTGGATTTCTACTTATTTTATTAAATATCATCTCCACCAAACAGGACAAGCTTGCATCTGTTATAGTTTTGGAGAAAAATGTGTTCATTTCATGTATGCGCGAAATGCCTTAAAAATGGCTTTAAAATGGATTTGGAGCATGGAGACGATTATCTCGGGATTGCAAGATAACCAAACAAAACTTTTAGTGGATTTCTACTTATTTTATTAAATATCATCTCCACCAAACAGGACAAGCTTGCATCTGTTATAGTTTTGGAGAAAAATGTGTTCATTTCATGTATGCGCGAAATGCCTTAAAAATGGCTTTAAAATGGATTTGGAGCATGGAGACGATTATCTCGGGATTGCAAGATAACCAAACAAAACTTTTAGTGGATTTCTACTTATTTTATTAAATATCATCTCCACCAAACAGGACAAGCTTGCATCTGTTATAGTTTTGGAGAAAAATGTGTTCATTTCATGTATGCGCGAAATGCCTTAAAAATGGCTTTAAAATGGATTTGGAGCATGGAGACGATTATCTCGGGATTGCAAGATAACCAAACAAAACTTTTAGTGGATTTCTACTTATTTTATTAAATATCATCTCCACCAAACAGGACAAGCTTGCAACTGTTATAGTTTTGGAGAAAAATGTGTTCATTTCATGTATGCGCGAAATGCCTTAAAAATGGCTTTAAAATGGATTTGGAGCATGGAGACGATTATCTCGGGATTGCAAGATAACCAAACAAAACTTTTAGTGGATTTCTACTTATGTTTTTAAATATCATCTCCACCAAACAGGACAAGCTTGCATGTGTTATAGTTTTGGAGAAAAATGTGTTCATTTCATGTATGCGCAAAATGCCTTTGAAATGGCTTTAAAATGGATTTGGAGCATGGAGACGATTATCTTAGGATGGCAATATAAACAAACGAAACTTTTAGTAGATTTCTACTTATTTTATTAAATATTATCTCCACCAAACAGGACAAGCTTGCATCTGTTATAGTTTTGGAGAAAAATGTGTTCATTTCATGTATGCGCGAAATGCCTTAAAAATGGCTTTAAAATGGATTTGGAGCATGGAGACGATTATCTCGGGATTGCAAGATAACCAAACAAAACTTTTAGTGGATTTCTACTTATTTTATTAAATATCATCTCCACCAAACAGGACAAGCTTGCATCTGTTATAGTTTTGGAGAAAAATGTGTTCATTTCATGTATGCGCGAAATGCCTTAAAAATGGCTTTAAAATGGATTTGGAGCATGGAGACGATTATCTCGAGATTGCAAGATAACCAAACAAAACTTTTAGTGGATTTCTACTTATTTTATTAAATATCATCTCCACCAAACAGGACAAGCTTGCATCTGTTATAGTTTTGGAGAAAAATGTGTTCATTTCATGTATGCGCGAAATGCCTTAAAAATGGCTTTAAAATGGATTTGGAGCATGGAGACGATTATCTCAGGATTGCAAGATAACCAAACAAAACTTTTAGTGGATTTCTACTTATTTTATTAAATATCATCTCCACCAAACAGGACAAGCTTGCATCTGTTATAGTTTTGGAGAAAAATGTGTTCATTTCATGTATGCGCGAAATGCCTTAAAAATGGCTTTAAAATGGATTTGGAGCATGGAGACGATTATCTCGGGATTGCAAGATAACCAAACAAAACTTTTAGTGGATTTCTACTTATTTTATTAAATATCATCTCCACCAAACAGGACAAGCTTGCATCTGTTATAGTTTTGGAGAAAAATGTGTTCATTTCATGTATGCGCGAAATGCCTTAAAAATGGCTTTAAAATGGATTTGGAGCATGGAGACGATTATCTCGGGATTGCAATATAACCAAACAAAACTTTTAGTGGATTTCTACTTATTTTATTAAATATCATCTCCACCAAACAGGACAAGCTTGCATCTGTTATAGTTTTGGAGAAAAATGTGTTCATTTCATGTATGCGCGAAATGCCTTAAAAATGGCTTTAAAATGGATTTGGAGCATGGAGACGATTATCTCGGGATTGCAAGATAACCAAACAAAACTTTTAGTGGATTTCTACTTATTTTATTAAATATCATCTCCACCAAACAGGACAAGCTTGCATCTGTTATAGTTTTGGAGAAAAATGTGTTCATTTCATGTATGCGCGAAATGCCTTAAAAATGGCTTTAAAATGGATTTGGAGCATGGAGACGATTATCTCGGGATTGCAAGATAACCAAACAAAACTTTTAGTGGATTTCTACTTATTTTATTAAATATCATCTCCACCAAACAGGACAAGCTTGCATCTGTTATAGTTTTGGAGAAAAATGTGTTCATTTCATGTATGCGCGAAATGCCTTAAAAATGGCTTTAAAATGGATTTGGAGCATGGAGACGATTATCTCGGGATTGCAAGATAACCAAACAAAACTTTTAGTGGATTTCTACTTATTTTATTAAATATCATCTCCACCAAACAGGACAAGCTTGCATCTGTTATAGTTTTGGAGAAAAATGTGTTCATTTCATGTATGCGCGAAATGCCTTAAAAATGGCTTTAAAATGGATTTGGAGCATGGAGACGATTATCTCGGGATTGCAATATAACCAAACAAAACTTTTAGTGGATTTCTACTTATTTTATTAAATATCATCTCCACCAAACAGGACAAGCTTGCATCTGTTATAGTTTTGGAGAAAAATGTGTTCATTTCATGTATGCGCGAAATGCCTTAAAAATGGCTTTAAAATGGATTTGGAGCATGGAGACGATTATCTCGGGATTGCAAGATAACCAAACAAAAATTTTAGTGGATTTCTACTTATTTTATTAAATATCATCTCCACCAAACAGGACAAGCTTGCATCTGTTATAGTTTTGGAGAAAAATGTGTTCATTTCATGTATGCGCGAAATGCCTTAAAAATGGCTTTAAAATGGATTTGGAGCATGGAGACGATTATCTCGGGATTGCAAGATAACCAAACAAAACTTTTAGTGGATTTCTACTTATTTTATTAAATATCATCTCCACCAAACAAGACAAGCTTGCATCTGTTATAGATTTGGAGAAAAATGTGTTCATTTCATGTATGCGCGAAATGCCTTAAAAATGGCTTTAAAATGGATTTGGAGCATGGAGACGATTATCTCGGGATTGCAAGATAACCAAACAAAACTTTTAGTGGATTTCTACTTATTTTATTAAATATCATCTCCAACAAACAGGACAAGCTTGCATCTGTTATAGTTTTGGAGAAAAATGTGTTCATTTCATGTATGCGCGAAATGCCTTAAAAATGGCTTTAAAATGGATTTGGAGCATGGAGACGATTATCTCGGGATTGCAAGATAACCAAACAAAACTTTTAGTGGATTTCTACTTATTTTATTAAATATCATCTCCACCAAACAGGACAAGCTTGCATCTGTTATAGTTTTGGAGAAAAATGTGTTCATTTCATGTATGCGCGAAATGCCTTAAAAATGGCTTTAAAATGGATTTGGAGCATGGAGACGATTATCTCGGGATTGCAAGATAACCAAACAAAATTTTTAGTGGATTTCTACTTATTTTATTAAATATCATCTCCACCAAACAGGACAAGCTTGCATCTGTTATAGTTTTGGAGAAAAATGTGTTCATTTCATGTATGCGCGAAATGCCTTAAAAATGGCTTTAAAATAGATTTGGAGCATGGAGACGATTATCTCGGGATTGCAAGATAACCAAACAAAACATTTAGTGGATTTCTACTTATTTTATTAAATATCATCTCCACCAAACAGGACAAGCTTGCATCTGTTATAGTTTTGGAGAAAAATGTGTTCATTTCATGTATGCGCGAAATGCCTTAAAAATGGCTTTAAAATGGATTTGGAGCATGGAGACGATTATCTCGGGATTGCAAGATAACCAAACAAAACTTTTAGTGGATTTCTACTTATTTTATTAAATATCATCTCCACCAAACAGGACAAGCTTGCATCTGTTATAGTTTTGGAGAAAAATGTGTTCATTTCATGTATGCGCGAAATGCCTTAAAAATGGCTTTAAAATGGATTTGGAGCATGGAGACGATTATCTCGGGATTGCAATATAACCAAACAAAACTTTTAGTGGATTTCTACTTATTTTATTAAATATCATCTCCACCAAACAGGACAAGCTTGCATCTGTTATAGTTTTGGAGAAAAATGTGTTCATTTCATGTATGCGCGAAATGCCTTAAAAATGGCTTTAAAATGGATTTGGAGCATGGAGACGATTATCTCGGGATTGCAAGATAACCAAACAAAACTTTTAGTGGATTTCTACTTATTTTATTAAATATCATCTCCACCAAACAGGACAAGCTTGCATCTGTTATAGTTTTGGAGAAAAATGTGTTCATTTCATGTATGCGCGAAATGCCTTAAAAATGGCTTTAAAATGGATTTGGAGCATGGAGACGATTATCTCGGGATTGCAAGATAACCAAACAAAACTTTTAGTGGATTTCTACTTATTTTATTAAATATCATCTCCACCAAACAGGACAAGCTTGCATCTGTTATAGTTTTGGAGAAAAATGTGTTCATTTCATGTATGCGCGAAATGCCTTAAAAATGGCTTTAAAATGGATTTGGAGCATGGAGACGATTATCTCGGGATTGCAAGATAACCAAACAAAACTTTTAGTGGATTTCTACTTATTTTATTAAATATCATCTCCACCAAACAGGACAAGCTTGCATCTGTTATAGTTTTGGAGAAAAATGTGTTCATTTCATGTATGCGCGAAATGCCTTAAAAATGGCTTTAAAATGGATTTGGAGCATGGAGACGATTATCTCGGGATTGCAAGATAACCAAACAAAACTTTTAGTGGATTTCTACTTATTTTATTAAATATCATCTCCACCAAACAGGACAAGCTTGCATCTGTTATAGTTTTGGAGAAAAATGTGTTCATTTCATGTATGCGCGAAATGCCTTAAAATGGCTTTAAAATGGATTTGGAGCATGGAGACGATTATCTCGGGATTGCAAGATAACCAAACAAAAATTTTAGTGGATTTCTACTTATTTTATTAAATATCATCTCCACCAAACAGGACAAGCTTGCATCTGTTATAGTTTTGGAGAAAAATGTGTTCATTTCATGTATGCGCGAAATGCCTTAAAAATGGCTTTAAAATGGATTTGGAGCATGGAGACGATTATCTCGGGATTGCAAGATAACCAAACAAAACTTTTAGTGGATTTCTACTTATTTTATTAAATATCATCTCCACCAAACAAGACAAGCTTGCATCTGTTATAGTTTTGGAGAAAAATGTGTTCATTTCATGTATGCGCGAAATGCCTTAAAAATGGCTTTAAAATGGATTTGGAGCATGGAGACGATTATCTCGGGATTGCAAGATAACCAAACAAAACTTTTAGTGGATTTCTACTTATTTTATTAAATATCATCTCCACCAAACAGGACAAGCTTGCATCTGTTATAGTTTTGGAGAAAAATGTGTTCATTTCATGTATGCGCGAAATGCCTTAAAAATGGCTTTAAAATGGATTTGGAGCATGGAGACGATTATCTCGGGATTGCAAGATAACCAAACAAAACTTTTAGTGGATTTCTACTTATTTTATTAAATATCATCTCCACCAAACAGGACAAGCTTGCATCTGTTATAGTTTTGGAGAAAAATGTGTTCATTTCATGTATGCGCGAAATGCCTTAAAAATGGCTTTAAAATGGATTTGGAGCATGGAGACGATTATCTCGGGATTGCAATATAACCAAACAAAACTTTTAGTGGATTTCTACTTATTTTATTAAATATCATCTCCACCAAACAGGACAAGCTTGCATCTGTTATAGTTTTGGAGAAAAATGTGTTCATTTCATGTATGCGCGAAATGCCTTAAAAATGGCTTTAAAATGGATTTGGAGCATGGAGACGATTATCTCGGGATTGCAAGATAACCAAACAGACATTTTAGTGGATTTCTACTTATTTTATTAAATATCATCTCCACCAAACAGGACAAGCTTGCATCTGTTTTCGTTTTGGAGAAAAATGTGTTCATTTCATGTATGCGCGAAATGCCTTAAAAATGGCTTTAAAATGGATTTGGAGCATGGAGACGATTATCTCGGGATTGCAAGATAACCAAACAAAACTTTTAGTGGATTTCTACTTATTTTATTAAATATCATCTCCACCAAACAGGACAAGCTTGCATCTGTTATAGTTTTGGAGAAAAATGTGTTCATTTCATGTATGCGCGAAATGCCTTAAAAATGGCTTTAAAATGGATTTGGAGCATGGAGACGATTATCTCGGGATTGCAAGATAACCAAACAAAACTTTTAGTGGATTTCTACTTATTTTATTAAATATCATCTCCACCAAACAAGAGAAGCTTGCATCTGTTATAGTTTTGGAGAAAAATGTGTTCATTTCATGTATGCGCGAAATGCCTTAAAAATGGCTTTAAAATGGATTTGGAGCATGGAGACGATTATCTCGGGATTGCAAGATAACCAAACAAAACTTTTAGTGGATTTCTACTTATTTTATTAAATATCATCTCCACCAAACAGGACAAGCTTGCATCTGTTATAGTTTTGGAGAAAAATGTGTTCATTTCATGTATGCGCGAAATGCCTTAAAAATGGCTTTAAAATGGATTTGGAGCATGGAGACGATTATCTCGGGATTGCAAGATAACCAAACAAAACTTTTAGTGGATTTCTACTTATTTTATTAAATATCATCTCCACTAAACAGGACAAGCTTGCATCTGTTATAGTTTTGGAGAAAAATGTGTTCATTTCATGTATGCGCGAAATGCCTTAAAAATGGCTTTAAAATGGATTTGGAGCATGGAGACGATTATCTCGGGATTGCAATATAACCAAACAAAACTTTTAGTGGATTTCTACTTATTTTATTAAATATCATCTCCACCAAACAGGACAAGCTTGCATCTGTTATAGTTTTGGAGAAAAATGTGTTCATTTCATGTATGCGCGAAATGCCTTAAAAATGGCTTTAAAATGGATTTGGAGCATGGAGACGATTATCTCGGGATTGCAAGATAACCAAACAAAAATTTTAGTGGATTTCTACTTATTTTATTAAATATCATCTCCACCAAACAGGACAAGCTTGCATCTGTTATAGTTTTGGAGAAAAATGTGTTCATTTCATGTATGCGCGAAATGCCTTAAAAATGGCTTTAAAATGGATTTGGAGCATGGAGACGATTATCTCGGGATTGCAAGATAACCAAACAAAACTTTTAGTGGATTTCTACTTATTTTATTAAATATCATCTCCACCAAACAAGACAAGCTTGCATCTGTTATAGTTTTGGAGAAAAATGTGTTCATTTCATGTATGCGCGAAATGCCTTAAAAATGGCTTTAAAATGGATTTGGAGCATGGAGACGATTATCTCGGGATTGCAAGATAACCAAACAAAACTTTTAGTGGATTTCTACTTATTTTATTAAATGTCATCTCCACCAAACAGGACAAGCTTGCATGTGTTATAGTTTTGGAGAAAAATGTGTTCATTTCATGTATGCGCAAAATGCCTTTGAAATGGCTTTAAAATGGATTTGGAGCATGGAGACGATTATCTCGGGATTGCAAGATAACCAAACAAAACTTTTAGTGGATTTCTACTTATTTTATTAAATATCATCTCCACCAAACAGGACAAGCTTGCATCTGTTATAGTTTTGGAGAAAAATGTGTTCATTTCATGTATGCGCGAAATGCCTTAAAAATGGCTTTAAAATGGATTTGGAGCATGGAGACGATTATCTCGGGATTGCAAGATAACCAAACAAAACTTTTAGTGTATTTCTACTTATTTTATTAAATATCATCTCCACCAAACAGGACAAGCTTGCATCTATTATAGTTTTGGAGAAAAATGTGTTCATTTCATGTATGCGCGAAATGCCTTAAAAATGGCTTTAAAATGGATTTGGAGCATGGAGACGATTATCTCGGGATTGCAATATAACCAAACAAAACTTTTTTAGTGGATTTCTACTTATTTTATTAAATATCATCTCCACCAAACAGGACAAGCTTGCATCTGTTATAGTTTTGGAGAAAAATGTGTTCATTTAATGTATGCGCGAAATGCCTTAAAAATGGCTTTAAAATGGATTTGGAGCATGGAGACGATTATCTCGGGATTGCAAGATAACCAAACAAAACTTTTAGTGGATTTCTACTTATTTTATTAAATATCATCTCCACCAAACAGGACAAGCTTGCATCTGTTATAGTTTTGGAGAAAAATGTGTTCATTTCATGTATGCGCGAAATGCCTTAAAATGGCTTTAAAATGGATTTGGAGCATGGAGACGATTATCTCGGGATTGCAAGATAACCAAACAAAACTTTTAGTGGATTTCTACTTATTTTATTAAATATCATCTCCACCAAACAGGACAAGCTTGCATCTGTTATAGTTTTGGAGAAAAATGTGTTCATTTCATGTATGCGCGAAATGCCTTAAAAATGGCTTTAAAATGGATTTGGAGCATGGAGACGATTATCTCGGGATTGCAAGATAACCAAACAAAACTTTTAGTGGATTTCTACTTATTTTATTAAATATCATCTCCACCAAACAGGACAAGCTTGGATGTGTTATAGTTTTGGAGAAAAATGTGTTCATTTCATGTATGCGCGAAATGCCTTAAAAATGGCTTTAAAATGGATTAGGAGCATGGAGACGATTATCTCGGGATTGCAAGATAACCAAACAAAACTTTTAGTGGATTTCTACTTATTTTATTAAATATCATCTCCACCAAACAGGACAAGCTTGCATCTGTTATAGTTTTGGAGAAAAATGTGTTCATTTCATGTATGCGCGAAATGCCTTAAAAATGGCTTTAAAATGGATTTGGAGCGTGGAGACGATTATCTCGGGATTGCAAGATAACCAAACAAAACTTTTAGTGGATTTCTACTTATTTTATTAAATATCATCTCCACCAAACAGGACAAGCTTGCATCTGTTATAGTTTTGGAGAAAAATGTGTTCATTTCATGTATGCGCGAAATGCCTTAAAAATGGCTTTAAAATTGATTTGGAGCATGGAGACGATTATCTCGGGATTGCAAGATAACCAAACAAAACTTTTAGTGGATTTCTACTTATTTTATTAAATATCATCTCCACCAAACAGGACAAGCTTGCATCTGTTATAGTTTTGGAGAAAAATGTGTTCATTTCATGTATGCGCGAAATGCCTTAAAAATGGCTTTAAAATGGATTTGGAGCATGGAGACGATTATCTCGGGATTGCAAGATAACCAAACAAAACTTTTAGTGGATTTCTACTTATTTTATTAAATATCATCTCCACCAAACAGGACAAGCTTGCATCTGTTATAGTTTTGGAGAAAAATGTGTTCATTTCATGTATGCGCGAAATGCCTAAAAAATGGCTTTAAAATGGATTTGGAGCATGGAGACGATTATCTCGGGATTGCAAGATAACCAAACAAAACTTTTAGTGGATTTCTACTTATTTTATTAAATATCATCTCCACCAAACAGGACAAGCTTGCATCTGTTATAGTTTTGGAGAAAAATGTGTTCATTTCATGTATGCGCGAAATGCCTTAAAAATGGCTTTAACATGGATTTGGAGCATGGAGACGATTATCTCGGGATTGCAAGATAACCAAACAAAACTTTTAGTGGATTTCTACTTATTTTATTAAATATCATCTCCACCAAACAGGGCAAGCTTGCATCTGTTATAGTTTTGGAGAAAAATGTGTTCATTTCTAGTGATGAGCGAGCATGCTTGTAACTACTCGGTACTCGCACGAGTATCGCTGTACTCGGGCTGCTCGGCGGGTACCGAGTAATTTTGCAATACTCGTGCTTTACTCGTGGTCTTCATTTCTGCATGTTGGCGCTCTTTTGAGAGCCAGCCCTCATGCAGGGATTGGCTGGCAGACCACTGCAATGCCACAGCCCTGTTAGTTGTGGAATTGCAGTGATTGGCCGGCCTGCACAGCGTGACCGAGCCTTTATACCGGCCGGCGCGCTGTGCTCTGTACACAGCCATCTCATATTCCCTGCTTTCCACGCCCACAGGCGCCTATGATTGGTTGCAGTGAGACACGCCCCCACGCTGAGTGACAGGTGTCACACTGCACCCAATCACAGCAGCTGGTGGGCGTGTCTATACTGTGCAGTAAAATAAATAAATAAATAATTAAAAAAACGGCGTGCGGTTCCCCCCAATTTTAATACCAGCCAGATAAAGCCATACAGCTGAAGGCTGGTATTCTCAGGATGGGGAGCCCCACGTTATGGGGAGCCCCCCACCCTAACAATATCAGTCAGCAGCTGGCCAGAATTGCCGCATACATTATATGCGACAATTCTGGGGCTGTACCCGGCTCTTCCCGATTTACCCTGGTGCGTTGGCAAATCGGGGTAATAAGGAGTTATTGGCAGCCCATAGCTGCCACTAAATCCTAGATTAATCATGTCAGGCGTCTATGAGACACCCTCCATGATTAATCTGTAAGTTACAGTAAATAAACACACACACCCGAAAAATCCTTTATTAGAAATAAAAAACACACACATATACCCTGGTTCACCACTTTAATCAGCCCGAAAAAGCCCTCCTTGTCCGGCGTAATCCAGGATGATCCAGCGTCGCATCCAGCGCTGCTGCATGGAGGTGACCGGAGCTGCAGCAGACACCGCCGCTCCGGTCACCTCCACGCAGGTAATGAAGACAGCCGCGCGATCAGCTGCTGTCACTGAGGTTACCCGCTGTCACCGCTGCATCCACCGGTGGCCGCGGGTAACCTCAGTGACAGCAGCTGATCGCGCGGCTGTGTTCATTTGCTGTGTGGAGGTGACCGGAGCGGCTGTGTGTGCTGCGGCTCCGGTCACCTCCATGCAGCAGCGCTGGATGCGACGCTGGATCATCCTGGATTACGCCGGACATGGAGGGCTTTTTCGGGCTGATTAAAGTGGTGAACCAGGGTATATGTGTGTGTTTTTATTTCTAATAAAGGATTTTTTCTGGTGTGTGTGTGTGTTTATTTACTGTAACTTACAGATTAATCATGGAAGGTGTCTCATAGACGCCTGACATGATTAATCTAGGACTTATTGGCAGCTATGGGCTGCCAATAACTCCTTATTACCCCGATTTGCCAACGCACCAGGGCAAATCGGGAAGAGCCGGGTACAGTCCCAGAACTGTCGCATATAATGTATGCGGCAATTCTGGGCGGCTGTTGGCTGATATTGTTAGGGTGGGGGGCTCCCCATAACGTGGAGCTCCCCATCCTGAGAATACCAGCCTTCAGCCGTATGGCTTTATCTGGCTGGTTTTAAAAATGGGGGGAACCGCACGCCGTTTTTTTTAATTATTTATTAATTTTAATTATTAATTTTAATTATTTATTAAATAATTAAAAAAAACGGCGTGCGGTTCCCCCCATTTTTAAAACCAGCCAGATAAAGCCATACGGCTGAAGGCTGGTATTCTCAGGATGGGGAGCTCCACGTTATGGGGAGCCCCCCACCCTAACAATATCAGCCAACAGCTGCCCAGAATTGCCGCATACATTATATGCGACAGTTCTGGGGCTGTACCCGGCTCTTCCCGATTTACCCTGGTGCGTTGGCAAATCGGGGTAATAAGGAGTTAATGGCAGCCCATAGCTGCCACTAAATCCTAGATTAATCATGTCAGGCGTCTCCCCGAGATTCCTTCCATGATTAATCTGTAAATTACAGTTAAAAAACACACACACCCGAAAAATCCTTTATTAGAAATAAAAAACACTAACAAAGTCCCTCATTACCAATTTATTAACCCCGACAAACCCTCCATGTCCGGCGTACTCCACAGTCCTCCAGCGTCGCGTCCAGCTCTGCTGCATGGAAGTGACAGGAGCTGCAGAAGACACCGCCGCTCCGGTCACCTCCACGCAGCTAATGAAGACAGCCGTGCGATCAGCTGAGCTGTCACTGAGGTTACCCGCTGTCACTGGATCCAGTGACGGCGGGTAACCTCAGTGACAGCTCAGCTGATCGCGCTACTCACCTCATTTGCTGCGTGGAAGTGACCGGAGCGGCGGTGTCTTCTGCAGCTCCGGTCACCTCTATGCAGCAGCGCAGGATGCGACGCTGGAACATCCTGGATGACGCCGGACATGGAGGGCTTTTTGGGGCTGATTAAAGTGGTGAACCAGGGAATGTGTGTGTGTTTTTTATTTCTAATAAAGGATTTTTTCGGGTGTGTGTGTTTATTTACTGTAACTTACAGATTAATCATGGAGGGTGTCTCATAGACGCCTGACATGATTAATCTAGGATTTAGTGGCAGCTATGGGCTGCCATTAACTCCTTATTACCCCGATTTGCCAAAGCACCAGGGCAAATCGGGAAGAGCCGGGTACAGCCCCAGAACTGTCGCATATAATGTATGCGGCAATTCTGGGCGGCTGCTGACTGATATTGTTAGGCTGGGGGGCTCCCCATAACGTGGAGCTCCCCATCCTGAGAATACCAGCCTTCAGCCGTATGGCTTTATCTGGCTGGCATTAAAATTGGGGGGAACCGCACGCCGTTTTTTTTTAATTATTTATTAATTTATTTTACTGCACAGTATAGACACGCCCACCGGCTGCTGTGATTGGGTGCAGTGTGACACCTGTCACTCAGCGTGGGGGCGTGTCTCACTGCAACCAATCATAGGCACCGGTGGGCGGGGAAAGCAGGGAATAGGAGATTGTTTAATGAGCGGCCGGCTTTTTCAAAATAGTAAAAGCCGCCGGTCACCTCCACGCAGCTAATGAAGGGAATAGCGCGATCAGCTGAGCTGTCAGTCAGGTAACTCCCGGCCACCGCTGGATCCAGCGGTGCCGCGATTAACCTCAGTGACAGCAGCTGATCGCTCTACTCACCTCAGTTGGTGCATGGAGCTGACTGGAGCGGCGGTGAGTAGCGCGATCAGCTGAGCTGTCACTGAGGTTACCCGCGGCCACCGCTGCATCCACCGCTGGATCCAGGTAACCTCAGTGACAGCTCAGCTGATCGCGCTACTCATCTCATTAGCTGCGTGGAGGTGACCGGAGCGGCGGTGTCTTCTGCAGCTCCTGTCACTTCCATGCAGCAGAGCTGGACGCGACGCTGGAGGACTGTGGAGTACGCCGGACATGGAGGGTTTGTCGGGGTTAATAAATTGGTAATGAGGGACTTTGTTAGTGTTTTTTATTTCTAATAAAGGATTTTTCGGGTGTGTGTGTTTTTTAACTGTAATTTACAGATTAATCATGGAAGGTATCTCGGGGAGACGCCTGACATGATTAATCTAGGATTTAGTGGCAGCTATGGGCTGCCATTAACTCCTTATTACCCCGATTTGCCAACGCACCAGGGTAAATCGGGAAGAGCCGGGTACAGCCCCAGAACTGTCGCATCTAATGTATGCGGCAATTCTGGGCGGCTGCTGACTGATATTGTTAGGGTGGGGGGCTCCCCATAACGTGGAGCTCCCCATCCTGAGAATACCAGCCTTCAGCCGTATGGCTTTATCTGGCTGGTATTAAAATTGGGGGGACCGCATGCCGTTTTTTTTAATTATTTAATTATTTATTTCACTGCACAGTATACACACACCGGCTGCTGTGATTGGTTGCAGTGAGACAGCTGTCACTCAGTGTGGGAGCGTGTCTCACTGCAACCAATCATAGGCGCCGAAAAGCAGGACAGCAGGGAATAGGAGATTGATTAATGAGCGGCCGGCTTTTTCAAAAGAGGAAAAGCCACCGGAGTTTGAACAGCTGTGCAGCGCCGCGGCAGTGATCGGGGAACGGTAAGTAAGAGAGAGGGGGGGAAACTGACCGACAGACTGTGAGAGGGGGACAGACAAGACAGAGAGAGACAGACCGACGGACTGAGGGAGATAGAATAAAAAAAAAAAAATGACCGACATCGCTAGTAAAAAGCACAAAACGTGCGTTTTGGACATCGGAGTGCCACACAAGGTTTTCATGTAAAATCTTTCATGTATTAATCTCAAAAAGTAACATACACCAGCTCTATCTCACTATTGGGTATGTGCCCTTAACATTTCCGCCATGAAAATTCATTTTGGTGTCATTTTGGAAGGTTTTCTGGTGAGTCCGTAAAAATGGCGTAAAACTCGGACAAAATTGTTCACATCTGTGACTTTTGAGTGATAAATGCTTCAAGGGGTCTTCCCCATGCTGATGCCATGTCATTTGAGCACTCTTCTGAGACTTTTGTGACATTTTTAGGGTTTCTCCATGCTGCCGGGGGGTCATTTCACAAAAATACTCGGGTCTCCCATAGGATAACATTGGGCTCGGTGCTCGGGCCGAGTACACGAGTATCTTGGGAGGCTCGGCCCGAGCTTCGAGCACCCGAGCTTTTTAGTACTCGCTCATCACTATTCATTTCATGTATGCGCAAAATGCCTTTGAAATGGCTTTAAAATGGATTTGGAGCATGGAGACGATTATCTTAGGATGGCAATATAAACAAACGAAACTTTTAGTAGATTTCTACTTATTTTATTAAATATTATCTCCACCAAACAGGACAAGCTTGCATCTGTTATAGTTTTGGAGAAAAATGTGTTCATTTCATGTATGCGCGAAATGCCTTAAAAATGGCTTTAAAATGGATTTGGAGCATGGAGACGATTATCTCGGGATTGCAAGATAACCAAACAAAACTTTTAGTGGATTTCTACTTATTTTATTAAATATCATCTCCACCAAACAGGACAAGCTTGCATCTGTTATAGTTTTGGAGAAAAATGTGTTCATTTCATGTATGCGCGAAATGCCTTAAAAATGGCTTTAAAATGGATTTGGAGCATGGAGACGATTATCTCGGGATTGCAAGATAACCAAACAAAACTTTTAGTGGATTTCTACTTATTTTATTAAATATCATCTCCACCAAACAGGACAAGCTTGCATCTGTTATAGTTTTGGAGAAAAATGTGTTCATTTCATGTATGCGCGAAATGCCTTAAAAATGGCTTTAAAATGGATTTGGAGCATGGAGACGATTATCTCGGGATTGCAAGATAACCAAACAAAACTTTTAGTGGATTTCTACTTATTTTATTAAATATCATCTCCACCAAACAGGACAAGCTTGCATCTGTTATAGTTTTGGAGAAAAATGTGTTCATTTCATGTATGCGCGAAATGCCTTAAAAATGGCTTTAAAATGGATTTGGAGCATGGAGACGATTATCTCGGGATTGCAAGATAACCAAACAAAACTTTTAGTGGATTTCTACTTATTTTATTAAATATCATCTCCACCAAACAGGACAAGCTTGCATCTGTTATAGTTTTGGAGAAAAATGTGTTCATTTCATGTATGCGCGAAATGCCTTAAAAATGGCTTTAAAATGGATTTGGAGCATGGAGACGATTATCTCGGGATTGCAAGATAACCAAACAAAACTTTTAGTGGATTTCTACTTATTTTATTAAATATCATCTCCACCAAACAGGACAAGCTTGCATGTGTTATAGTTTTGGAGAAAAATGTGTTCATTTCATGTATGCGCAAAATGCCTTTGAAATGGCTTTAAAATGGATTTGGAGCATGGAGACGATTATCTCAGGATGGCAATATAAACAAACGAAACTTTTAGTAGATTTCTACTTATTTTATTAAATATTATCTCCACCAAACAGGACAAGCTTGCATCTGTTATAGTTTTGGAGAAAAATGTGTTCATTTCATGTATGCGCGAAATGCCTTAAAAATGGCTTTAAAATGGATTTGGAGCATGGAGACGATTATCTCGGGATTGCAAGATAACCAAACAAAACTTTTAGTGGATTTCTACTTATTTTATTAAATATCATCTCCACCAAACAGGACAAGCTTGCATCTGTTATAGTTTTGGAGAAAAATGTGTTCATTTCATGTATGCGCGAAATGCCTTAAAAATGGCTTTAAAATGGATTTGGAGCATGGAGACGATTATCTCGGGATTGCAAGATAACCAGACAAAACTTTTAGTGGATTTCTACTTATTTTATTAAATATCATCTCCACCAAACAGGACAAGCTTGCATCTGTTATAGTTTTGGAGAAAAATGTGTTCATTTCATGTATGCGCGAAATGCCTTAAAAATGGCTTTAAAATGGATTTGGAGCATGGAGACGATTATCTCGGGATTGCAAGATAACCAAACAAAACTTTTAGTGGATTTCTACTTATTTTATTAAATATCATCTCCACCAAACAGGACAAGCTTGCATCTGTTATAGTTTTGGAGAAAAATGTGTTCATTTCATGTATGCGCGAAATGCCTTAAAAATGGCTTTAAAATGGATTTGGAGCATGGAGACGATTATCTCGGGATTGCAAGATAACCAAACAAAACTTTTAGTGGATTTCTACTTATTTTATTAAATATCATCTCCACCAAACAGGACAAGCTTGCATGTGTTATAGTTTTGGAGAAAAATGTGTTCATTTCATGTATGAGCAAAATGCCTTTGAAATGGCTTTAAAATGGATTTGGAGCATGGAGACGATTATCTCAGGATGGCAATATAAACAAACGAAACTTTTAGTAGATTTCTACTTATTTTATTAAATATTATCTCCACCAAACAGGACAAGCTTGCATCTGTTATAGTTTTGGAGAAAAATGTGTTCATTTCATGTATGCGCAAAATGCCTTAAAAATGGCTTTAAAATGGATTTGGAGCATGGAGACGATTATCTCGGGATTGCAAGATAACCAAACAAAACTTTTAGTGGATTTCTACTTATTTTATTAAATATCATCTCCACCAAACAGGACAAGCTTGCATCTGTTATAGTTTTGGAGAAAAATGTGTTCATTTCATGTATGCGCGAAATGCCTTAAAAATGGCTTTAAAATGGATTTGGAGCATGGAGACGATTATCTCGGGATTGCAAGATAACCAAACAAAACTTTTAGTGGATTTCTACTTATTTTATTAAATATCATCTCCACCAAACAGGACAAGCTTGCATCTGTTATAGTTTTGGAGAAAAATGTGTTCATTTCATGTATGCGCGAAATGCCTTAAAAATGGCTTTAAAATGGATTTGGAGCATGGAGACGATTATCTCGGGATTGCAAGATAACCAAACAAAACTTTTAGTGGATTTCTACTTATTTTATTAAATATCATCTCCACCAAACAGGACCAGCTTGCATCTGTTATAGTTTTGGAGAAAAATGTGTTCATTTCATGTATGCGCGAAATGCCTTAAAAATGGCTTTAAAATGGATTTGGAGCATGGAGACGATTATCTCGGGATTGCAAGATAACCAAACAAAACTTTTAGTGGATTTCTACTTATTTTATTAAATATCATCTCCACCAAACAGGACAAGCTTGCATCTGTTATAGTTTTGGAGAAAAATGTGTTCATTTCATGTATGCGCGAAATGCCTTAAAAATGGCTTTAAAATGGATTTGGAGCATGGAGACGATTATCTCGGGATTGCAATATAACCAAACAAAACTTTTAGTGCATTTCTACTTATTTTATTAAATATCATCTCCACCAAACAGGACAAGCTTGCATCTGTTATAGTTTTGGAGAAAAATGTGTTCATTTCATGTATGCGCGAAATGCCTTAAAAATGGCTTTAAAATGGATTTGGAGCATGGAGACTATTATCTCGGGATTGCAAGATAACCAAACAAAACTTTTAGTGGATTTCTACTTATTTTATTAAATATCATCTCCACCAAACAGGACAAGCTTGCATCTGTTATAGTTTTGGAGAAAAATGTGTTCATTTCATGTATGCGCGAAATGCCTTAAAAATGGCTTTAAAATGGATTTGGAGCATGGAGACGATTATCTCGGGATTGCAAGATAACCAAACAAAACTTTTAGTGGATTTCTACTTATTTTATTAAATATCATCTCCACCAAACAGGACAAGCTTGCATGTGTTATAGTTTTGGAGAAAAATGTGTTCATTTCATGTATGCGCAAAATGCCTTTGAAATGGCTTTAAAATGGATTTGGAGCATGGAGACGATTATCTCAGGATGGCAATATAAACAAACGAAACTTTTAGTAGATTTCTACTTATTTTATTAAATATTATCTCCACCAAACAGGACAAGCTTGCATCTGTTATAGTTTTGGAGAAAAATGTGTTCATTTCATGTATGCGCGAAATGCCTTAAAAATGGCTTTAAAATGGATTTGGAGCATGGAGACGATTATCTCGGGATTGCAAGATAACCAAACAAAACTTTTAGTGGATTTCTACTTATTTTATTAAATATCATCTCCACCAAACAGGACAAGCTTGCATCTGTTATAGTTTTGGAGAAAAATGTGTTCATTTCATGTATGCGCGAAATGCCTTAAAAATGGCTTTAAAATGGATTTGGAGCATGGAGACGATTATCTCGGGATTGCAAGATAACCAGACAAAACTTTTAGTGGATTTCTACTTATTTTATTAAATATCATCTCCACCAAACAGGACAAGCTTGCATCTGTTATAGTTTTGGAGAAAAATGTGTTCATTTCATGTATGCGCGAAATGCCTTAAAAATGGCTTTAAAATGGATTTGGAGCATGGAGACGATTATCTCGGGATTGCAAGATAACCAAACAAAACTTTTAGTGGATTTCTACTTATTTTATTAAATATCATCTCCACCAAACAGGACAAGCTTGCATCTGTTATAGTTTTGGAGAAAAATGTGTTCATTTCATGTATGCGCGAAATGCCTTAAAAATGGCTTTAAAATGGATTTGGAGCATGGAGACGATTATCTCGGGATTGCAAGATAACCAAACAAAACTTTTAGTGGATTTCTACTTATTTTATTAAATATCATCTCCACCAAACAGGACAAGCTTGCATGTGTTATAGTTTTGGAGAAAAATGTGTTCATTTCATGTATGAGCAAAATGCCTTTGAAATGGCTTTAAAATGGATTTGGAGCATGGAGACGATTATCTCAGGATGGCAATATAAACAAACGAAACTTTTAGTAGATTTCTACTTATTTTATTAAATATTATCTCCACCAAACAGGACAAGCTTGCATCTGTTATAGTTTTGGAGAAAAATGTGTTCATTTCATGTATGCGCAAAATGCCTTAAAAATGGCTTTAAAATGGATTTGGAGCATGGAGACGATTATCTCGGGATTGCAAGATAACCAAACAAAACTTTTAGTGGATTTCTACTTATTTTATTAAATATCATCTCCACCAAACAGGACAAGCTTGCATCTGTTATAGTTTTGGAGAAAAATGTGTTCATTTCATGTATGCGCGAAATGCCTTAAAAATGGCTTTAAAATGGATTTGGAGCATGGAGACGATTATCTCGGGATTGCAAGATAACCAAACAAAACTTTTAGTGGATTTCTACTTATTTTATTAAATATCATCTCCACCAAACAGGACAAGCTTGCATCTGTTATAGTTTTGGAGAAAAATGTGTTCATTTCATGTATGCGCGAAATGCCTTAAAAATGGCTTTAAAATGGATTTGGAGCATGGAGACGATTATCTCGGGATTGCAAGATAACCAAACAAAACTTTTAGTGGATTTCTACTTATTTTATTAAATATCATCTCCACCAAACAGGACCAGCTTGCATCTGTTATAGTTTTGGAGAAAAATGTGTTCATTTCATGTATGCGCGAAATGCCTTAAAAATGGCTTTAAAATGGATTTGGAGCATGGAGACGATTATCTCGGGATTGCAAGATAACCAAACAAAACTTTTAGTGGATTTCTACTTATTTTATTAAATATCATCTCCACCAAACAGGACAAGCTTGCATCTGTTATAGTTTTGGAGAAAAATGTGTTCATTTCATGTATGCGCGAAATGCCTTAAAAATGGCTTTAAAATGGATTTGGAGCATGGAGACGATTATCTCGGGATTGCAATATAACCAAACAAAACTTTTAGTGCATTTCTACTTATTTTATTAAATATCATCTCCACCAAACAGGACAAGCTTGCATCTGTTATAGTTTTGGAGAAAAATGTGTTCATTTCATGTATGCGCGAAATGCCTTAAAAATGGCTTTAAAATGGATTTGGAGCATGGAGACTATTATCTCGGGATTGCAAGATAACCAAACAAAACTTTTAGTGGATTTCTACTTATTTTATTAAATATCATCTCCACCAAACAGGACAAGCTTGCATCTGTTATAGTTTTGGAGAAAAATGTGTTCATTTCATGTATGCGCGAAATGCCTTAAAAATGGCTTTAAAATGGATTTGGAGCATGGAGACGATTATCTCGGGATTGCAAGATAACCAAACAAAACTTTTAGTGGATTTCTACTTATTTTATTAAATATCATCTCCACCAAACAGGACAAGCTTGCATGTGTTATAGTTTTGGAGAAAAATGTGTTCATTTCATGTATGCGCAAAATGCCTTTGAAATGGCTTTAAAATGGATTTGGAGCATGGAGACGATTATCTCAGGATGGCAATATAAACAAACGAAACTTTTAGTAGATTTCTACTTATTTTATTAAATATTATCTCCACCAAACAGGACAAGCTTGCATCTGTTATAGTTTTGGAGAAAAATGTGTTCATTTCATGTATGCGCGAAATGCCTTAAAAATGGCTTTAAAATGGATTTGGAGCATGGAGACGATTATCTCGGGATTGCAAGATAACCAAACAAAACTTTTAGTGGATTTCTACTTATTTTATTAAATATCATCTCCACCAAACAGGACAAGCTTGCATCTGTTATAGTTTTGGAGAAAAATGTGTTCATTTCATGTATGCGCGAAATGCCTTAAAAATGGCTTTAAAATGGATTTGGAGCATGGAGACGATTATCTCGGGATTGCAAGATAACCAGACAAAACTTTTAGTGGATTTCTACTTATTTTATTAAATATCATCTCCACCAAACAGGACAAGCTTGCATCTGTTATAGTTTTGGAGAAAAATGTGTTCATTTCATGTATGCGCGAAATGCCTTAAAAATGGCTTTAAAATGGATTTGGAGCATGGAGACGATTATCTCGGGATTGCAAGATAACCAAACAAAACTTTTAGTGGATTTCTACTTATTTTATTAAATATCATCTCCACCAAACAGGACAAGCTTGCATCTGTTATAGTTTTGGAGAAAAATGTGTTCATTTCATGTATGCGCGAAATGCCTTAAAAATGGCTTTAAAATGGATTTGGAGCATGGAGACGATTATCTCGGGATTGCAAGATAACCAAACAAAACTTTTAGTGGATTTCTACTTATTTTATTAAATATCATCTCCACCAAACAGGACAAGCTTGCATGTGTTATAGTTTTGGAGAAAAATGTGTTCATTTCATGTATGAGCAAAATGCCTTTGAAATGGCTTTAAAATGGATTTGGAGCATGGAGACGATTATCTCAGGATGGCAATATAAACAAACGAAACTTTTAGTAGATTTCTACTTATTTTATTAAATATTATCTCCACCAAACAGGACAAGCTTGCATCTGTTATAGTTTTGGAGAAAAATGTGTTCATTTCATGTATGCGCAAAATGCCTTAAAAATGGCTTTAAAATGGATTTGGAGCATGGAGACGATTATCTCGGGATTGCAAGATAACCAAACAAAACTTTTAGTGGATTTCTACTTATTTTATTAAATATCATCTCCACCAAACAGGACAAGCTTGCATCTGTTATAGTTTTGGAGAAAAATGTGTTCATTTCATGTATGCGCGAAATGCCTTAAAAATGGCTTTAAAATGGATTTGGAGCATGGAGACGATTATCTCGGGATTGCAAGATAACCAAACAAAACTTTTAGTGGATTTCTACTTATTTTATTAAATATCATCTCCACCAAACAGGACAAGCTTGCATCTGTTATAGTTTTGGAGAAAAATGTGTTCATTTCATGTATGCGCGAAATGCCTTAAAAATGGCTTTAAAATGGATTTGGAGCATGGAGACGATTATCTCGGGATTGCAAGATAACCAAACAAAACTTTTAGTGGATTTCTACTTATTTTATTAAATATCATCTCCACCAAACAGGACCAGCTTGCATCTGTTATAGTTTTGGAGAAAAATGTGTTCATTTCATGTATGCGCGAAATGCCTTAAAAATGGCTTTAAAATGGATTTGGAGCATGGAGACGATTATCTCGGGATTGCAAGATAACCAAACAAAACTTTTAGTGGATTTCTACTTATTTTATTAAATATCATCTCCACCAAACAGGACAAGCTTGCATCTGTTATAGTTTTGGAGAAAAATGTGTTCATTTCATGTATGCGCGAAATGCCTTAAAAATGGCTTTAAAATGGATTTGGAGCATGGAGACGATTATCTCGGGATTGCAATATAACCAAACAAAACTTTTAGTGCATTTCTACTTATTTTATTAAATATCATCTCCACCAAACAGGACAAGCTTGCATCTGTTATAGTTTTGGAGAAAAATGTGTTCATTTCATGTATGCGCGAAATGCCTTAAAAATGGCTTTAAAATGGATTTGGAGCATGGAGACTATTATCTCGGGATTGCAAGATAACCAAACAAAACTTTTAGTGGATTTCTACTTATTTTATTAAATATCATCTCCACCAAACAGGACAAGCTTGCATCTGTTATAGTTTTGGAGAAAAATGTGTTCATTTCATGTATGCGCGAAATGCCTTAAAAATGGCTTTAAAATGGATTTGGAGCATGGAGACGATTATCTCGGGATTGCAAGATAACCAAACAAAACTTTTAGTGGATTTCTACTTATTTTATTAAATATCATCTCCACCAAACAGGACAAGCTTGCATGTGTTATAGTTTTGGAGAAAAATGTGTTCATTTCATGTATGCGCAAAATGCCTTTGAAATGGCTTTAAAATGGATTTGGAGCATGGAGACGATTATCTCAGGATGGCAATATAAACAAACGAAACTTTTAGTAGATTTCTACTTATTTTATTAAATATTATCTCCACCAAACAGGACAAGCTTGCATCTGTTATAGTTTTGGAGAAAAATGTGTTCATTTCATGTATGCGCGAAATGCCTTAAAAATGGCTTTAAAATGGATTTGGAGCATGGAGACGATTATCTCGGGATTGCAAGATAACCAAACAAAACTTTTAGTGGATTTCTACTTATTTTATTAAATATCATCTCCACCAAACAGGACAAGCTTGCATCTGTTATAGTTTTGGAGAAAAATGTGTTCATTTCATGTATGCGCGAAATGCCTTAAAAATGGCTTTAAAATGGATTTGGAGCATGGAGACGATTATCTCGGGATTGCAAGATAACCAGACAAAACTTTTAGTGGATTTCTACTTATTTTATTAAATATCATCTCCACCAAACAGGACAAGCTTGCATCTGTTATAGTTTTGGAGAAAAATGTGTTCATTTCATGTATGCGCGAAATGCCTTAAAAATGGCTTTAAAATGGATTTGGAGCATGGAGACGATTATCTCGGGATTGCAAGATAACCAAACAAAACTTTTAGTGGATTTCTACTTATTTTATTAAATATCATCTCCACCAAACAGGACAAGCTTGCATCTGTTATAGTTTTGGAGAAAAATGTGTTCATTTCATGTATGCGCGAAATGCCTTAAAAATGGCTTTAAAATGGATTTGGAGCATGGAGACGATTATCTCGGGATTGCAAGATAACCAAACAAAACTTTTAGTGGATTTCTACTTATTTTATTAAATATCATCTCCACCAAACAGGACAAGCTTGCATGTGTTATAGTTTTGGAGAAAAATGTGTTCATTTCATGTATGAGCAAAATGCCTTTGAAATGGCTTTAAAATGGATTTGGAGCATGGAGACGATTATCTCAGGATGGCAATATAAACAAACGAAACTTTTAGTAGATTTCTACTTATTTTATTAAATATTATCTCCACCAAACAGGACAAGCTTGCATCTGTTATAGTTTTGGAGAAAAATGTGTTCATTTCATGTATGCGCAAAATGCCTTAAAAATGGCTTTAAAATGGATTTGGAGCATGGAGACGATTATCTCGGGATTGCAAGATAACCAAACAAAACTTTTAGTGGATTTCTACTTATTTTATTAAATATCATCTCCACCAAACAGGACAAGCTTGCATCTGTTATAGTTTTGGAGAAAAATGTGTTCATTTCATGTATGCGCGAAATGCCTTAAAAATGGCTTTAAAATGGATTTGGAGCATGGAGACGATTATCTCGGGATTGCAAGATAACCAAACAAAACTTTTAGTGGATTTCTACTTATTTTATTAAATATCATCTCCACCAAACAGGACAAGCTTGCATCTGTTATAGTTTTGGAGAAAAATGTGTTCATTTCATGTATGCGCGAAATGCCTTAAAAATGGCTTTAAAATGGATTTGGAGCATGGAGACGATTATCTCGGGATTGCAAGATAACCAAACAAAACTTTTAGTGGATTTCTACTTATTTTATTAAATATCATCTCCACCAAACAGGACCAGCTTGCATCTGTTATAGTTTTGGAGAAAAATGTGTTCATTTCATGTATGCGCGAAATGCCTTAAAAATGGCTTTAAAATGGATTTGGAGCATGGAGACGATTATCTCGGGATTGCAAGATAACCAAACAAAACTTTTAGTGGATTTCTACTTATTTTATTAAATATCATCTCCACCAAACAGGACAAGCTTGCATCTGTTATAGTTTTGGAGAAAAATGTGTTCATTTCATGTATGCGCGAAATGCCTTAAAAATGGCTTTAAAATGGATTTGGAGCATGGAGACGATTATCTCGGGATTGCAATATAACCAAACAAAACTTTTAGTGCATTTCTACTTATTTTATTAAATATCATCTCCACCAAACAGGACAAGCTTGCATCTGTTATAGTTTTGGAGAAAAATGTGTTCATTTCATGTATGCGCGAAATGCCTTAAAAATGGCTTTAAAATGGATTTGGAGCATGGAGACTATTATCTCGGGATTGCAAGATAACCAAACAAAACTTTTAGTGGATTTCTACTTATTTTATTAAATATCATCTCCACCAAACAGGACAAGCTTGCATCTGTTATAGTTTTGGAGAAAAATGTGTTCATTTCATGTATGCGCGAAATGCCTTAAAAATGGCTTTAAAATGGATTTGGAGCATGGAGACGATTATCTCGGGATTGCAAGATAACCAAACAAAACTTTTAGTGGATTTCTACTTATTTTATTAAATATCATCTCCACCAAACAGGACAAGCTTGCATGTGTTATAGTTTTGGAGAAAAATGTGTTCATTTCATGTATGCGCAAAATGCCTTTGAAATGGCTTTAAAATGGATTTGGAGCATGGAGACGATTATCTCAGGATGGCAATATAAACAAACGAAACTTTTAGTAGATTTCTACTTATTTTATTAAATATTATCTCCACCAAACAGGACAAGCTTGCATCTGTTATAGTTTTGGAGAAAAATGTGTTCATTTCATGTATGCGCGAAATGCCTTAAAAATGGCTTTAAAATGGATTTGGAGCATGGAGACGATTATCTCGGGATTGCAAGATAACCAAACAAAACTTTTAGTGGATTTCTACTTATTTTATTAAATATCATCTCCACCAAACAGGACAAGCTTGCATCTGTTATAGTTTTGGAGAAAAATGTGTTCATTTCATGTATGCGCGAAATGCCTTAAAAATGGCTTTAAAATGGATTTGGAGCATGGAGACGATTATCTCGGGATTGCAAGATAACCAGACAAAACTTTTAGTGGATTTCTACTTATTTTATTAAATATCATCTCCACCAAACAGGACAAGCTTGCATCTGTTATAGTTTTGGAGAAAAATGTGTTCATTTCATGTATGCGCGAAATGCCTTAAAAATGGCTTTAAAATGGATTTGGAGCATGGAGACGATTATCTCGGGATTGCAAGATAACCAAACAAAACTTTTAGTGGATTTCTACTTATTTTATTAAATATCATCTCCACCAAACAGGACAAGCTTGCATCTGTTATAGTTTTGGAGAAAAATGTGTTCATTTCATGTATGCGCGAAATGCCTTAAAAATGGCTTTAAAATGGATTTGGAGCATGGAGACGATTATCTCGGGATTGCAAGATAACCAAACAAAACTTTTAGTGGATTTCTACTTATTTTATTAAATATCATCTCCACCAAACAGGACAAGCTTGCATGTGTTATAGTTTTGGAGAAAAATGTGTTCATTTCATGTATGAGCAAAATGCCTTTGAAATGGCTTTAAAATGGATTTGGAGCATGGAGACGATTATCTCAGGATGGCAATATAAACAAACGAAACTTTTAGTAGATTTCTACTTATTTTATTAAATATTATCTCCACCAAACAGGACAAGCTTGCATCTGTTATAGTTTTGGAGAAAAATGTGTTCATTTCATGTATGCGCAAAATGCCTTAAAAATGGCTTTAAAATGGATTTGGAGCATGGAGACGATTATCTCGGGATTGCAAGATAACCAAACAAAACTTTTAGTGGATTTCTACTTATTTTATTAAATATCATCTCCACCAAACAGGACAAGCTTGCATCTGTTATAGTTTTGGAGAAAAATGTGTTCATTTCATGTATGCGCGAAATGCCTTAAAAATGGCTTTAAAATGGATTTGGAGCATGGAGACGATTATCTCGGGATTGCAAGATAACCAAACAAAACTTTTAGTGGATTTCTACTTATTTTATTAAATATCATCTCCACCAAACAGGACAAGCTTGCATCTGTTATAGTTTTGGAGAAAAATGTGTTCATTTCATGTATGCGCGAAATGCCTTAAAAATGGCTTTAAAATGGATTTGGAGCATGGAGACGATTATCTCGGGATTGCAAGATAACCAAACAAAACTTTTAGTGGATTTCTACTTATTTTATTAAATATCATCTCCACCAAACAGGACCAGCTTGCATCTGTTATAGTTTTGGAGAAAAATGTGTTCATTTCATGTATGCGCGAAATGCCTTAAAAATGGCTTTAAAATGGATTTGGAGCATGGAGACGATTATCTCGGGATTGCAAGATAACCAAACAAAACTTTTAGTGGATTTCTACTTATTTTATTAAATATCATCTCCACCAAACAGGACAAGCTTGCATCTGTTATAGTTTTGGAGAAAAATGTGTTCATTTCATGTATGCGCGAAATGCCTTAAAAATGGCTTTAAAATGGATTTGGAGCATGGAGACGATTATCTCGGGATTGCAATATAACCAAACAAAACTTTTAGTGCATTTCTACTTATTTTATTAAATATCATCTCCACCAAACAGGACAAGCTTGCATCTGTTATAGTTTTGGAGAAAAATGTGTTCATTTCATGTATGCGCGAAATGCCTTAAAAATGGCTTTAAAATGGATTTGGAGCATGGAGACTATTATCTCGGGATTGCAAGATAACCAAACAAAACTTTTAGTGGATTTCTACTTATTTTATTAAATATCATCTCCACCAAACAGGACAAGCTTGCATCTGTTATAGTTTTGGAGAAAAATGTGTTCATTTCATGTATGCGCGAAATGCCTTAAAAATGGCTTTAAAATGGATTTGGAGCATGGAGACGATTATCTCGGGATTGCAAGATAACCAAACAAAACTTTTAGTGGATTTCTACTTATTTTATTAAATATCATCTCCACCAAACAGGACAAGCTTGCATCTGTTATAGTTTTGGAGAAAAATGTGTTCATTTCATGTATGCGCGAAATGCCTTAAAAATGGCTTTAAAATGGATTTGGAGCATGGAGACGATTATCTCGGGATTGCAAGATAACCAAACAAAACTTTTAGTGGATTTCTACTTATTTTATTAAATATCATCTCCACCAAACAGGACAAGCTTGCATGTGTTATAGTTTTGGAGAAAAATGTGTTCATTTCATGTATGCGCAAAATGCCTTTGAAATGGCTTTAAAATGGATTTGGAGCATGGAGACGATTATCTCAGGATGGCAATATAAACAAACGAAACTTTTAGTAGATTTCTACTTATTTTATTAAATATTATCTCCACCAAACAGGACAAGCTTGCATCTGTTATAGTTTTGGAGAAAAATGTGTTCATTTCATGTATGCGCGAAATGCCTTAAAAATGGCTTTAAAATGGATTTGGAGCATGGAGACGATTATCTCGGGATTGCAAGATAACCAAACAAAACTTTTAGTGGATTTCTACTTATTTTATTAAATATCATCTCCACCAAACAGGACAAGCTTGCATCTGTTATAGTTTTGGAGAAAAATGTGTTCATTTCATGTATGCGCGAAATGCCTTAAAAATGGCTTTAAAATGGATTTGGAGCATGGAGACGATTATCTCGGGATTGCAAGATAACCAGACAAAACTTTTAGTGGATTTCTACTTATTTTATTAAATATCATCTCCACCAAACAGGACAAGCTTGCATCTGTTATAGTTTTGGAGAAAAATGTGTTCATTTCATGTATGCGCGAAATGCCTTAAAAATGGCTTTAAAATGGATTTGGAGCATGGAGACGATTATCTCGGGATTGCAAGATAACCAAACAAAACTTTTAGTGGATTTCTACTTATTTTATTAAATATCATCTCCACCAAACAGGTCAAGCTTGCATCTGTTATAGTTTTGGAGAAAAATGTGTTCATTTCATGTATGCGCGAAATGCCTTAAAAATGGCTTTAAAATGGATTTGGAGCATGGAGACGATTATCTCGGGATTGCAATATAACCAAACAAAACTTTTAGTGGATTTCTACTTATTTTATTAAATATCATCTCCACCAAACAGGACAAGCTTGCATCTGTTATAGTTTTGGAGAAAAATGTGTTCATTTCATGTATGCGCGAAATGCCTTAAAAATGGCTTTAAAATGGATTTGGAGCATGGAGACGATTATCTCGGGATTGCAAGATAACCAAACAAAACTTTTAGTGGATTTCTACTTATTTTATTAAATATCATCTCCACCAAACAGGACAAGCTTGCATCTGTTATAGTTTTGGAGAAAAATGTGTTCATTTCATGTATGCGCGAAATGCCTTAAAAATGGCTTTAAAATGGATTTGGAGCATGGAGACGATTATCTCGGGATTGCAAGATAACCAAACAAAACTTTTAGTGGATTTCTACTTATTTTATTAAATATCATCTCCACCAAACAGGACAAGCTTGCATCTGTTATAGTTTTGGAGAAAAATGTGTTCATTTCATGTATGCGCGAAATGCCTTAAAAATGGCTTTAAAATGGATTTGGAGCATGGAGACGATTATCTCGGGATTGCAAGATAACCAAACAAAACTTTTAGTGGATTTCTACTTATTTTATTAAATATCATCTCCACCAAACAGGACAAGCTTGCATCTGTTATAGTTTTGGAGAAAAATGTGTTCATTTCATGTATGCGCGAAATGCCTTAAAAATGGCTTTAAAATGGATTTGGAGCATGGAGACGATTATCTCGGGATTGCAAGATAACCAAACAAAACTTTTAGTGGATTTCTACTTATTTTATTAAATATCATCTCCACCAAACAGGACAAGCTTGCATCTGTTATAGTTTTGGAGAAAAATGTGTTCATTTCATGTATGCGCGAAATGCCTTAAAAATGGCTTTAAAATGGATTTGGAGCATGGAGACGATTATCTCGGGATTGCAATATAACCAAACAAAACTTTTAGTGGATTTCTACTTATTTTATTAAATATCATCTCCACCAAACAGGACAAGCTTGCATCTGTTATAGTTTTGGAGAAAAATGTGTTCATTTCATGTATGCGCGAAATGCCTTAAAAATGGCTTTAAAATGGATTTGGAGCATGGAGACGATTATCTCGGGATTGCAAGATAACCAAACAAATCTTTTAGTGGATTTCTACTTATTTTATTAAATATCATCTCCACCAAACAGGACAAGCTTGCATCTGTTTTCGTTTTGGAGAAAAATGTGTTCATTTCATGTATGCGCGAAATGCCTTAAAAATGGCTTTAAAATGGATTTGGAGCATGGAGACGATTATCTCGGGATTGCAAGATAACCAAACAAAACTTTTAGTGGATTTCTACTTATTTTATTAAATATCATCTCCACCAAACAGGACAAGCTTGCATCTGTTATAGTTTTGGAGAAAAATGTGTTTATTTCATGTATGCGCGAAATGCCTTAAAAATGGCTTTAAAATGGATTTGGAGCATGGAGACGATTATCTCGGGATTGCAAGATAACCAAACAAAACTTTTAGTGGATTTCTACTTATTTTATTAAATATCATCTCCACCAAACAAGAGAAGCTTGCAAATGTTATAGTTTTGGAGAAAAATGTGTTCATTTCATGTATGCGCGAAATGCCTTAAAAATGGCTTTAAAATGGATTTGGAGCATGGAGACGATTATCTCGGGATTGCAAGATAACCAAACAAAACTTTTAGTGGATTTCTACTTATTTTATTAAATATCATCTCCACCAAACAGGACAAGCTTGCATCTGTTATAGTTTTGGAGAAAAATGTGTTCATTTCATGTATGCGCGAAATGCCTTAAAAATGGCTTTAAAATGGATTTGGAGCATGGAGACGATTATCTCGGGATTGCAAGATAACCAAACAAAACTTTTAGTGGATTTCTACTTATTTTATTAAATATCATCTCCACTAAACAGGACAAGCTTGCATCTGTTATAGTTTTGGAGAAAAATGTGTTCATTTCATGTATGCGCGAAATGCCTTAAAAATGGCTTTAAAATGGATTTGGAGCATGGAGACGATTATCTCGGGATTGCAATATAACCAAACAAAACTTTTAGTGGATTTCTACTTATTTTATTAAATATCATCTCCACCAAACAGGACAAGCTTGCATCTGTTATAGTTTTGGAGAAAAATGTGTTCATTTCATGTATGCGCGAAATGCCTTAAAAATGGCTTTAAAATGGATTTGGAGCATGGAGACGATTATCTCGGGATTGCAAGATAACCAAACAAAAATTTTAGTGGATTTCTACTTATTTTATTAAATATCATCTCCACCAAACAGGACAAGCTTGCATCTGTTATAGTTTTGGAGAAAAATGTGTTCATTTCATGTATGCGCGAAATTCCTTAAAAATGGCTTTAAAATGGATTTGGAGCATGGAGACGATTATCTCGGGATTGCAAGATAACCAAACAAAACTTTTAGTGGATTTCTACTTATTTTATTAAATATCATCTCCACCAAACAAGACAAGCTTGCATCTGTTATAGTTTTGGAGAAAAATGTGTTCATTTCATGTATGCGCGAAATGCCTTAAAAATGGCTTTAAAATGGATTTGGAGCATGGAGACGATTATCTCAGGATGGCAATATAAACAAACGAAACTTTTAGTAGATTTCTACTTATTTTATTAAATATTATCTCCACCAAACAGGACAAGCTTGCATCTGTTATAGTTTTGGAGAAAAATGTGTTCATTTCATGTATGCGCGAAATGCCTTAAAAATGGCTTTAAAATGGATTTGGAGCATGGAGACGATTATCTCGGGATTGCAAGATAACCAAACAAAACTTTTAGTGGATTTCTACTTATTTTATTAAATATCATCTCCACCAAACAGGACAAGCTTGCATCTGTTATAGTTTTGGAGAAAAATGTGTTCATTTCATGTATGCGCGAAATGCCTTAAAAATGGCTTTAAAATGGATTTGGAGCATGGAGACGATTATCTCGGGATTGCAAGATAACCAAACAAAACTTTTAGTGGATTTCTACTTATTTTATTAAATATCATCTCCACCAAACAGGACAAGCTTGCATCTGTTATAGTTTTGGAGAAAAATGTGTTCATTTCATGTATGCGCGAAATGCCTTAAAAATGGCTTTAAAATGGATTTGGAGCATGGAGACGATTATCTCGGGATTGCAATATAACCAAACAAAACTTTTAGTGGATTTCTACTTATTTTATTAAATATCATCTCCACCAAACAGGACAAGCTTGCATCTGTTATAGTTTTGGAGAAAAATGTGTTCATTTCATGTATGCGCGAAATGCCTTAAAAATGGCTTTAAAATGGATTTGGAGCATGGAGACGATTATCTCGGGATTGCAAGATAACCAAACAAAACTTTTAGTGGATTTCTACTTATTTTATTAAATATCATCTCCACCAAACAGGACAAGCTTGCATCTGTTATAGTTTTGGAGAAAAATGTGTTCATTTCATGTATGCGCGAAATGCCTTAAAAATGGCTTTAAAATGGATTTGGAGCATGGAGACGATTATCTCGGGATTGCAAGATAACCAAACAAAACTTTTAGTGGATTTCTACTTATTTTATTAAATATCATCTCCACCAAACAGGACAAGCTTGCATCTGTTATAGTTTTGGAGAAAAATGTGTTCATTTCATGTATGCGCGAAATGCCTTAAAAATGGCTTTAAAATGGATTTGGAGCATGGAGACGATTATCTCGGGATTGCAAGATAACCAAACAAAACTTTTAGTGGATTTCTACTTATTTTATTAAATATCATCTCCACCAAACAGGACAAGCTTGCATCTGTTATAGTTTTGGAGAAAAATGTGTTCATTTCATGTATGCGCGAAATGCCTTAAAAATGGCTTTAAAATGGATTTGGAGCATGGAGACGATTATCTCGGGATTGCAAGATAACCAAACAAAACTTTTAGTGGATTTCTACTTATTTTATTAAATATCATCTCCACCAAACAGGACAAGCTTGCATCTGTTATAGTTTTGGAGAAAAATGTGTTCATTTCATGTATGCGCGAAATGCCTTAAAAATGGCTTTAAAATGGATTTGGAGCATGGAGACGATTATCTCGGGATTGCAATATAACCAAACAAAACTTTTAGTGGATTTCTACTTATTTTATTAAATATCATCTCCACCAAACAGGACAAGCTTGCATCTGTTATAGTTTTGGAGAAAAATGTGTTCATTTCATGTATGCGCGAAATGCCTTAAAAATGGCTTTAAAATGGATTTGGAGCATGGAGACGATTATCTCGGGATTGCAAGATAACCAAACAAATCTTTTAGTGGATTTCTACTTATTTTATTAAATATCATCTCCACCAAACAGGACAAGCTTGCATCTGTTTTCGTTTTGGAGAAAAATGTGTTCATTTCATGTATGCGCGAAATGCCTTAAAAATGGCTTTAAAATGGATTTGGAGCATGGAGACGATTATCTCGGGATTGCAAGATAACCAAACAAAACTTTTAGTGGATTTCTACTTATTTTATTAAATATCATCTCCACCAAACAGGACAAGCTTGCATCTGTTATAGTTTTGGAGAAAAATGTGTTTATTTCATGTATGCGCGAAATGCCTTAAAAATGGCTTTAAAATGGATTTGGAGCATGGAGACGATTATCTCGGGATTGCAAGATAACCAAACAAAACTTTTAGTGGATTTCTACTTATTTTATTAAATATCATCTCCACCAAACAAGAGAAGCTTGCATCTGTTATCGTTTTGGAGAAAAATGTGTTCATTTCATGTATGCGCGAAATGCCTTAAAAATGGCTTTAAAATGGATTTGGAGCATGGAGACGATTATCTCGGGATTGCAAGATAACCAAACAAAACTTTTAGTGGATTTCTACTTATTTTATTAAATATCATCTCCACCAAACAGGACAAGCTTGCATCTGTTATAGTTTTGGAGAAAAATGTGTTCATTTCATGTATGCGCGAAATGCCTTAAAAATGGCTTTAAAATGGATTTGGAGCATGGAGACGATTATCTCGGGATTGCAAGATAACCAAACAAAACTTTTAGTGGATTTCTACTTATTTTATTAAATATCATCTCCACTAAACAGGACAAGCTTGCATCTGTTATAGTTTTGGAGAAAAATGTGTTCATTTCATGTATGCGCGAAATGCCTTAAAAATGGCTTTAAAATGGATTTGGAGCATGGAGACGATTATCTCGGGATTGCAATATAACCAAACAAAACTTTTAGTGGATTTCTACTTATTTTATTAAATATCATCTCCACCAAACAGGACAAGCTTGCATCTGTTATAGTTTTGGAGAAAAATGTGTTCATTTCATGTATGCGCGAAATGCCTTAAAAATGGCTTTAAAATGGATTTGGAGCATGGAGACGATTATCTCGGGATTGCAAGATAACCAAACAAAAATTTTAGTGGATTTCTACTTATTTTATTAAATATCATCTCCACCAAACAGGACAAGCTTGCATCTGTTATAGTTTTGGAGAAAAATGTGTTCATTTCATGTATGCGCGAAATTCCTTAAAAATGGCTTTAAAATGGATTTGGAGCATGGAGACGATTATCTCGGGATTGCAAGATAACCAAACAAAACTTTTAGTGGATTTCTACTTATTTTATTAAATATCATCTCCACCAAACAAGACAAGCTTGCATCTGTTATAGTTTTGGAGAAAAATGTGTTCATTTCATGTATGCGCGAAATGCCTTAAAAATGGCTTTAAAATGGATTTGGAGCATGGAGACGATTATCTCGGGATTGCAAGATAACCAAACAAAACTTTTAGTGGATTTCTACTTATTTTATTAAATGTCATCTCCACCAAACAGGACAAGCTTGCATGTGTTATAGTTTTGGAGAAAAATGTGTTCATTTCATGTATGCGCAAAATGCCTTTGAAATGGCTTTAAAATGGATTTGGAGCATGGAGACGATTATCTCGGGATTGCAAGATAACCAAACAAAACTTTTAGTGGATTTCTACTTATTTTATTAAATATCATCTCCACCAAACAGGACAAGCTTGCATCTGTTATAGTTTTGGAGAAAAATGTGTTCATTTCATGTATGCGCGAAATGCCTTAAAAATGGCTTTAAAATGGATTTGGAGCATGGAGACGATTATCTCGGGATTGCAAGATAACCAAACAAAACTTTTAGTGTATTTCTACTTATTTTATTAAATATCATCTCCACCAAACAGGACAAGCTTGCATCTATTATAGTTTTGGAGAAAAATGTGTTCATTTCATGTATGCGCGAAATGCCTTAAAAATGGCTTTAAAATGGATTTGGAGCATGGAGACGATTATCTCGGGATTGCAAGATAACCAAACAAAACTTTTAGTGGATTTCTACTTATTTTATTAAATATCATCTCCACCAAACAGGACAAGCTTGCATCTGTTATAGTTTTGGAGAAAAATGTGTTCATTTCATGTATGCGCGAAATGCCTTAAAAATGGCTTTAAAATGGATTTGGAGCATGGAGACGATTATCTCGGGATTGCAAGATAACCAAACAAAACTTTTAGTGGATTTCTACTTATTTTATTAAATATCATCTCCACCAAACAGGACAAGCTTGCATCTGTTATAGTTTTGGAGAAAAATGTGTTCATTTCATGTATGCGCGAAATGCCTTAAAAATGGCTTTAAAATGGATTTGGAGCATGGAGACGATTATCTCGGGATTGCAAGATAACCAAACAAAACTTTTAGTGGATTTCTACTTATTTTATTAAATATCATCTCCACCAAACAGGACAAGCTTGCATCTGTTATAGTTTTGGAGAAAAATGTGTTCATTTCATGTATGCGCGAAATGCCTTAAAAATGGCTTTAAAATGGATTTGGAGCATGGAGACGATTATCTCGGGATTGCAATATAACCAAACAAAACTTTTAGTGGATTTCTACTTATTTTATTAAATATCATCTCCACCAAACAGGACAAGCTTGCATCTGTTATAGTTTTGGAGAAAAATGTGTTCATTTCATGTATGCGCGAAATGCCTTAAAAATGGCTTTAAAATGGATTTGGAGCATGGAGACGATTATCTCGGGATTGCAAGATAACCAAACAAATCTTTTAGTGGATTTCTACTTATTTTATTAAATATCATCTCCACCAAACAGGACAAGCTTGCATCTGTTTTCGTTTTGGAGAAAAATGTGTTCATTTCATGTATGCGCGAAATGCCTTAAAAATGGCTTTAAAATGGATTTGGAGCATGGAGACGATTATCTCGGGATTGCAAGATAACCAAACAAAACTTTTAGTGGATTTCTACTTATTTTATTAAATATCATCTCCACCAAACAGGACAAGCTTGCATCTGTTATAGTTTTGGAGAAAAATGTGTTTATTTCATGTATGCGCGAAATGCCTTAAAAATGGCTTTAAAATGGATTTGGAGCATGGAGACGATTATCTCGGGATTGCAAGATAACCAAACAAAACTTTTAGTGGATTTCTACTTATTTTATTAAATATCATCTCCACCAAACAAGAGAAGCTTGCAAATGTTATAGTTTTGGAGAAAAATGTGTTCATTTCATGTATGCGCGAAATGCCTTAAAAATGGCTTTAAAATGGATTTGGAGCATGGAGACGATTATCTCGGGATTGCAAGATAACCAAACAAAACTTTTAGTGGATTTCTACTTATTTTATTAAATATCATCTCCACCAAACAGGACAAGCTTGCATCTGTTATAGTTTTGGAGAAAAATGTGTTCATTTCATGTATGCGCGAAATGCCTTAAAAATGGCTTTAAAATGGATTTGGAGCATGGAGACGATTATCTCGGGATTGCAAGATAACCAAACAAAACTTTTAGTGGATTTCTACTTATTTTATTAAATATCATCTCCACTAAACAGGACAAGCTTGCATCTGTTATAGTTTTGGAGAAAAATGTGTTCATTTCATGTATGCGCGAAATGCCTTAAAAATGGCTTTAAAATGGATTTGGAGCATGGAGACGATTATCTCGGGATTGCAATATAACCAAACAAAACTTTTAGTGGATTTCTACTTATTTTATTAAATATCATCTCCACCAAACAGGACAAGCTTGCATCTGTTATAGTTTTGGAGAAAAATGTGTTCATTTCATGTATGCGCGAAATGCCTTAAAAATGGCTTTAAAATGGATTTGGAGCATGGAGACGATTATCTCGGGATTGCAAGATAACCAAACAAAAATTTTAGTGGATTTCTACTTATTTTATTAAATATCATCTCCACCAAACAGGACAAGCTTGCATCTGTTATAGTTTTGGAGAAAAATGTGTTCATTTCATGTATGCGCGAAATTCCTTAAAAATGGCTTTAAAATGGATTTGGAGCATGGAGACGATTATCTCGGGATTGCAAGATAACCAAACAAAACTTTTAGTGGATTTCTACTTATTTTATTAAATATCATCTCCACCAAACAAGACAAGCTTGCATCTGTTATAGTTTTGGAGAAAAATGTGTTCATTTCATGTATGCGCGAAATGCCTTAAAAATGGCTTTAAAATGGATTTGGAGCATGGAGACGATTATCTCAGGATGGCAATATAAACAAACGAAACTTTTAGTAGATTTCTACTTATTTTATTAAATATTATCTCCACCAAACAGGACAAGCTTGCATCTGTTATAGTTTTGGAGAAAAATGTGTTCATTTCATGTATGCGCGAAATGCCTTAAAAATGGCTTTAAAATGGATTTGGAGCATGGAGACGATTATCTCGGGATTGCAAGATAACCAAACAAAACTTTTAGTGGATTTCTACTTATTTTATTAAATATCATCTCCACCAAACAGGACAAGCTTGCATCTGTTATAGTTTTGGAGAAAAATGTGTTCATTTCATGTATGCGCGAAATGCCTTAAAAATGGCTTTAAAATGGATTTGGAGCATGGAGACGATTATCTCGGGATTGCAAGATAACCAAACAAAACTTTTAGTGGATTTCTACTTATTTTATTAAATATCATCTCCACCAAACAGGACAAGCTTGCATCTGTTATAGTTTTGGAGAAAAATGTGTTCATTTCATGTATGCGCGAAATGCCTTAAAAATGTCTTTAAAATGGATTTGGAGCATGGAGACGATTATCTCGGGATTGCAATATAACCAAACAAAACTTTTAGTGGATTTCTACTTATTTTATTAAATATCATCTCCACCAAACAGGACAAGCTTGCATCTGTTATAGTTTTGGAGAAAAATGTGTTCATTTCATGTATGCGCGAAATGCCTTAAAAATGGCTTTAAAATGGATTTGGAGCATGGAGACGATTATCTCGGGATTGCAAGATAACCAAACAAAACTTTTAGTGGATTTCTACTTATTTTATTAAATATCATCTCCACCAAACAGGACAAGCTTGCATCTGTTATAGTTTTGGAGAAAAATGTGTTCATTTCATGTATGCGCGAAATGCCTTAAAAATGGCTTTAAAATGGATTTGGAGCATGGAGACGATTATCTCGGGATTGCAAGATAACCAAACAAAACTTTTAGTGGATTTCTACTTATTTTATTAAATATCATCTCCACCAAACAGGACAAGCTTGCATCTGTTATAGTTTTGGAGAAAAATGTGTTCATTTCATGTATGCGCGAAATGCCTTAAAAATGGCTTTAAAATGGATTTGGAGCATGGAGACGATTATCTCGGGATTGCAAGATAACCAAACAAAACTTTTAGTGGATTTCTACTTATTTTATTAAATATCATCTCCACCAAACAGGACAAGCTTGCATCTGTTATAGTTTTGGAGAAAAATGTGTTCATTTCATGTATGCGCGAAATGCCTTAAAAATGGCTTTAAAATGGATTTGGAGCATGGAGACGATTATCTCGGGATTGCAAGATAACCAAACAAAACTTTTAGTGGATTTCTACTTATTTTATTAAATATCATCTCCACCAAACAGGACAAGCTTGCATCTGTTATAGTTTTGGAGAAAAATGTGTTCATTTCATGTATGCGCGAAATGCCTTAAAAATGGCTTTAAAATGGATTTGGAGCATGGAGACGATTATCTCGGGATTGCAATATAACCAAACAAAACTTTTAGTGGATTTCTACTTATTTTATTAAATATCATCTCCACCAAACAGGACAAGCTTGCATCTGTTATAGTTTTGGAGAAAAATGTGTTCATTTCATGTATGCGCGAAATGCCTTAAAAATGGCTTTAAAATGGATTTGGAGCATGGAGACGATTATCTCGGGATTGCAAGATAACCAAACAAATCTTTTAGTGGATTTCTACTTATTTTATTAAATATCATCTCCACCAAACAGGACAAGCTTGCATCTGTTTTCGTTTTGGAGAAAAATGTGTTCATTTCATGTATGCGCGAAATGCCTTAAAAATGGCTTTAAAATGGATTTGGAGCATGGAGACGATTATCTCGGGATTGCAAGATAACCAAACAAAACTTTTAGTGAATTTCTACTTATTTTATTAAATATCATCTCCACCAAACAGGACAAGCTTGCATCTGTTATAGTTTTGGAGAAAAATGTGTTTATTTCATGTATGCGCGAAATGCCTTAAAAATGGCTTTAAAATGGATTTGGAGCATGGAGACGATTATCTCGGGATTGCAAGATAACCAAACAAAACTTTTAGTGGATTTCTACTTATTTTATTAAATATCATCTCCACCAAACAAGAGAAGCTTGCATCTGTTATCGTTTTGGAGAAAAATGTGTTCATTTCATGTATGCGCGAAATGCCTTAAAAATGGCTTTAAAATGGATTTGGAGCATGGAGACGATTATCTCGGGATTGCAAGATAACCAAACAAAACTTTTAGTGGATTTCTACTTATTTTATTAAATATCATCTCCACCAAACAGGACAAGCTTGCATCTGTTATAGTTTTGGAGAAAAATGTGTTCATTTCATGTATGCGCGAAATGCCTTAAAAATGGCTTTAAAATGGATTTGGAGCATGGAGACGATTATCTCGGGATTGCAAGATAACCAAACAAAACTTTTAGTGGATTTCTACTTATTTTATTAAATATCATCTCCACTAAACAGGACAAGCTTGCATCTGTTATAGTTTTGGAGAAAAATGTGTTCATTTCATGTATGCGCGAAATGCCTTAAAAATGGCTTTAAAATGGATTTGGAGCATGGAGACGATTATCTCGGGATTGCAATATAACCAAACAAAACTTTTAGTGGATTTCTACTTATTTTATTAAATATCATCTCCACCAAACAGGACAAGCTTGCATCTGTTATAGTTTTGGAGAAAAATGTGTTCATTTCATGTATGCGCGAAATGCCTTAAAAATGGCTTTAAAATGGATTTGGAGCATGGAGACGATTATCTCGGGATTGCAAGATAACCAAACAAAAATTTTAGTGGATTTCTACTTATTTTATTAAATATCATCTCCACCAAACAGGACAAGCTTGCATCTGTTATAGTTTTGGAGAAAAATGTGTTCATTTCATGTATGCGCGAAATTCCTTAAAAATGGCTTTAAAATGGATTTGGAGCATGGAGACGATTATCTCGGGATTGCAAGATAACCAAACAAAACTTTTAGTGGATTTCTACTTATTTTATTAAATATCATCTCCACCAAACAAGACAAGCTTGCATCTGTTATAGTTTTGGAGAAAAATGTGTTCATTTCATGTATGCGCGAAATGCCTTAAAAATGGCTTTAAAATGGATTTGGAGCATGGAGACGATTATCTCGGGATTGCAAGATAACCAAACAAAACTTTTAGTGGATTTCTACTTATTTTATTAAATGTCATCTCCACCAAACAGGACAAGCTTGCATGTGTTATAGTTTTGGAGAAAAATGTGTTCATTTCATGTATGCGCAAAATGCCTTTGAAATGGCTTTAAAATGGATTTGGAGCATGGAGACGATTATCTCGGGATTGCAAGATAACCAAACAAAACTTTTAGTGGATTTCTACTTATTTTATTAAATATCATCTCCACCAAACAGGACAAGCTTGCATCTGTTATAGTTTTGGAGAAAAATGTGTTCATTTCATGTATGCGCGAAATGCCTTAAAAATGGCTTTAAAATGGATTTGGAGCATGGAGACGATTATCTCGGGATTGCAAGATAACCAAACAAAACTTTTAGTGTATTTCTACTTATTTTATTAAATATCATCTCCACCAAACAGGACAAGCTTGCATCTATTATAGTTTTGGAGAAAAATGTGTTCATTTCATGTATGCGCGAAATGCCTTAAAAATGGCTTTAAAATGGATTTGGAGCATGGAGACGATTATCTCGGGATTGCAATATAACCAAACAAAACTTTTAGTGGATTTCTACTTATTTTATTAAATATCATCTCCACCAAACAGGACAAGCTTGCATCTGTTATAGTTTTGGAGAAAAATGTGTTCATTTCATGTATGCGCGAAATGCCTTAAAAATGGCTTTAAAATGGATTTGGAGCATGGAGACGATTATCTCGGGATTGCAAGATAACCAAACAAAACTTTTAGTGGATTTCTACTTATTTTATTAAATATCATCTCCACCAAACAGGACAAGATTGCATCTGTTATAGTTTTGGAGAAAAATGTGTTCATTTCATGTATGCGCGAAATGCCTTAAAAATGACTTTAAAATGGATTTGGAGCATGGAGACGATTATCTCGGGATTGCAAGATAACCAAACAAAACTTTTAGTGGATTTCTACTTATTTTATTAAATATCATCTCCACCAAACAGGACAAGCTTGCATCTGTTATAGTTTTGGAGAAAAATGTGTTCATTTCATGTATGCGCGAAATGCCTTAAAAATTGCTTTAAAATGGATTTGGAGCATGGAGACGATTATCTCGGGATTGCAAGATAACCAAACAAAACTTTTAGTGGATTTCTACTTATTTTATTAAATATCATCTCCACCAAACAGGACAAGCTTGGATGTGTTATAGTTTTGGAGAAAAATGTGTTCATTTCATGTATGCGCGAAATGCCTTAAAAATGGCTTTAAAATGGATTTGGAGCATGGAGACGATTATCTCGGGATTGCAAGATAACCAAACAAAACTTTTAGTGGATTTCTACTTATTTTATTAAATATCATCTCCACCAAACAGGACAAGCTTGCATGTGTTATAGTTTTGGAGAAAAATGTGTTCATTTCATGTATGCGCAAAATGCCTTTGAAATGGCTTTAAAATGGATTTGGAGCATGGAGACGATTATCTCAGGATGGCAATATAAACAAACGAAACTTTTAGTAGATTTCTACTTATTTTATTAAATATTATCTCCACCAAACAGGACAAGCTTGCATCTGTTATAGTTTTGGAGAAAAATGTGTTCATTTCATGTATGCGCGAAATGCCTTAAAAATGGCTTTAAAATGGATTTGGAGCATGGAGACGATTATCTCGGGATTGCAAGATAACCAAACAAAACTTTTAGTGGATTTCTACTTATTTTATTAAATATCATCTCCACCAAACAGGACAAGCTTGCATCTGTTATAGTTTTGGAGAAAAATGTGTTCATTTCATGTATGCGCGAAATGCCTTAAAAATGGCTTTAAAATGGATTTGGAGCATGGAGACGATTATCTCGGGATTGCAAGATAACCAAACAAAACTTTTAGTGGATTTCTACTTATTTTATTAAATATCATCTCCACCAAACAGGACAAGCTTGCATCTGTTATAGTTTTGGAGAAAAATGTGTTCATTTCATGTATGCGCGAAATGCCTTAAAAATGGCTTTAAAATGGATTTGGAGCATGGAGACGATTATCTCGGGATTGCAAGATAACCAAACAAAACTTTTAGTGGATTTCTACTTATTTTATTAAATATCATCTCCACCAAACAGGACAAGCTTGCATCTGTTATAGTTTTGGAGAAAAATGTGTTCATTTCATGTATGCGCGAAATGCCTTAAAAATGGCTTTAAAATGGATTTGGAGCATGGAGACGATTATCTCGGGATTGCAATATAACCAAACAAAACTTTTAGTGGATTTCTACTTATTTTATTAAATATCATCTCCACCAAACAGGACAAGCTTGCATCTGTTATAGTTTTGGAGAAAAATGTGTTCATTTCATGTATGCGCGAAATGCCTTAAAAATGGCTTTAAAATGGATTTGGAGCATGGAGACGATTATCTCGGGATTGCAAGATAACCAAACAAAACTTTTAGTGGATTTCTACTTATTTTATTAAATATCATCTCCACCAAACAGGACAAGCTTGCATCTGTTATAGTTTTGGAGAAAAATGTGTTCATTTCATGTATGCGCGAAATGCCTTAAAAATGGCTTTAAAATGGATTTGGAGCATGGAGACGATTATCTCGGGATTGCAAGATAACCAAACAAAACTTTTAGTGGATTTCTACTTATTTTATTAAATATCATCTCCACCAAACAGGACAAGCTTGCATCTGTTATAGTTTTGGAGAAAAATGTGTTCATTTCATGTATGCGCGAAATGCCTTAAAAATGGCTTTAAAATGGATTTGGAGCATGGAGACGATTATCTCGGGATTGCAAGATAACCAAACAAAACTTTTAGTGGATTTCTACTTATTTTATTAAATATCATCTCCACCAAACAGGACAAGCTTGCATCTGTTATAGTTTTGGAGAAAAATGTGTTCATTTCATGTATGCGCGAAATGCCTTAAAAATGGCTTTAAAATGGATTTGGAGCATGGAGACGATTATCTCGGGATTGCAATATAACCAAACAAAACTTTTAGTGGATTTCTACTTATTTTATTAAATATCATCTCCACCAAACAGGACAAGCTTGCATCTGTTATAGTTTTGGAGAAAAATGTGTTCATTTCATGTATGCGCGAAATGCCTTAAAAATGGCTTTAAAATGGATTTGGAGCATGGAGACGATTATCTCGGGATTGCAAGATAACCAAACAAATCTTTTAGTGGATTTCTACTTATTTTATTAAATATCATCTCCACCAAACAGGACAAGCTTGCATCTGTTTTCGTTTTGGAGAAAAATGTGTTCATTTCATGTATGCGCGAAATGCCTTAAAAATGGCTTTAAAATGGATTTGGAGCATGGAGACGATTATCTCGGGATTGCAAGATAACCAAACAAAACTTTTAGTGGATTTCTACTTATTTTATTAAATATCATCTCCACCAAACAGGACAAGCTTGCATCTGTTATAGTTTTGGAGAAAAATGTGTTTATTTCATGTATGCGCGAAATGCCTTAAAAATGGCTTTAAAATGGATTTGGAGCATGGAGACGATTATCTCGGGATTGCAAGATAACCAAACAAAACTTTTAGTGGATTTCTACTTATTTTATTAAATATCATCTCCACCAAACAAGAGAAGCTTGCATCTGTTATAGTTTTGGAGAAAAATGTGTTCATTTCATGTATGCGCGAAATGCCTTAAAAATGGCTTTAAAATGGATTTGGAGCATGGAGACGATTATCTCGGGATTGCAAGATAACCAAACAAAACTTTTAGTGGATTTCTACTTATTTTATTAAATATCATCTCCACTAAACAGGACAAGCTTGCATCTGTTATAGTTTTGGAGAAAAATGTGTTCATTTCATGTATGCGCGAAATGCCTTAAAAATGGCTTTAAAATGGATTTGGAGCATGGAGACGATTATCTCGGGATTGCAATATAACCAAACAAAACTTTTAGTGGATTTCTACTTATTTTATTAAATATCATCTCCACCAAACAGGACAAGCTTGCATCTGTTATAGTTTTGGAGAAAAATGTGTTCATTTCATGTATGCGCGAAATGCCTTAAAAATGGCTTTAAAATGGATTTGGAGCATGGAGACGATTATCTCGGGATTGCAAGATAACCAAACAAAAATTTTAGTGGATTTCTACTTATTTTATTAAATATCATCTCCACCAAACAGGACAAGCTTGCATCTGTTATAGTTTTGGAGAAAAATGTGTTCATTTCATGTATGCACGAAATTCCTTAAAAATGGCTTTAAAATGGATTTGGAGCATGGAGACGATTATCTCGGGATTGCAAGATAACCAAACAAAACTTTTAGTGGATTTCTACTTATTTTATTAAATATCATCTCCACCAAACAAGACAAGCTTGCATCTGTTATAGTTTTGGAGAAAAATGTGTTCATTTCATGTATGCGCGAAATGCCTTAAAAATGGCTTTAAAATGGATTTGGAGCATGGAGACGATTATCTCGGGATTGCAAGATAACCAAACAAAACTTTTAGTGGATTTCTACTTATTTTATTAAATGTCATCTCCACCAAACAGGACAAGCTTGCATGTGTTATAGTTTTGGAGAAAAATGTGTTCATTTCATGTATGCGCAAAATGCCTTTGAAATGGCTTTAAAATGGATTTGGAGCATGGAGACGATTATCTCGGGATTGCAAGATAACCAAACAAAACTTTTAGTGGATTTCTACTTATTTTATTAAATATCATCTCCACCAAACAGGACAAGCTTGCATCTGTTATAGTTTTGGAGAAAAATGTGTTCATTTCATGTATGCGCGAAATGCCTTAAAAATGGCTTTAAAATGGATTTGGAGCATGGAGACGATTATCTCGGGATTGCAAGATAACCAAACAAAACTTTTAGTGTATTTCTACTTATTTTATTAAATATCATCTCCACCAAACAGGACAAGCTTGCATCTATTATAGTTTTGGAGAAAAATGTGTTCATTTCATGTATGCGCGAAATGCCTTAAAAATGGCTTTAAAATGGATTTGGAGCATGGAGACGATTATCTCGGGATTGCAATATAACCAAACAAAACTTTTAGTGGATTTCTACTTATTTTATTAAATATCATCTCCACCAAACAGGACAAGCTTGCATCTGTTATAGTTTTGGAGAAAAATGTGTTCATTTCATGTATGCGCGAAATGCCTTAAAAATGGCTTTAAAATGGATTTGGAGCATGGAGACGATTATCTCGGGATTGCAAGATAACCAAACAAAACTTTTAGTGGATTTCTACTTATTTTATTAAATATCATCTCCACCAAACAGGACAAGATTGCATCTGTTATAGTTTTGGAGAAAAATGTGTTCATTTCATGTATGCGCGAAATGCCTTAAAAATGACTTTAAAATGGATTTGGAGCATGGAGACGATTATCTCGGGATTGCAAGATAACCAAACAAAACTTTTAGTGGATTTCTACTTATTTTATTAAATATCATCTCCACCAAACAGGACAAGCTTGCATCTGTTATAGTTTTGGAGAAAAATGTGTTCATTTCATGTATGCGCGAAATGCCTTAAAAATTGCTTTAAAATGGATTTGGAGCATGGAGACGATTATCTCGGGATTGCAAGATAACCAAACAAAACTTTTAGTGGATTTCTACTTATTTTATTAAATATCATCTCCACCAAACAGGACAAGCTTGGATGTGTTATAGTTTTGGAGAAAAATGTGTTCATTTCATGTATGCGCGAAATGCCTTAAAAATGGCTTTAAAATGGATTTGGAGCATGGAGACGATTATCTCGGGATTGCAAGATAACCAAACAAAACTTTTAGTGGATTTCTACTTATTTTATTAAATATCATCTCCACCAAACAGGACAAGCTTGCATGTGTTATAGTTTTGGAGAAAAATGTGTTCATTTCATGTATGCGCAAAATGCCTTTGAAATGGCTTTAAAATGGATTTGGAGCATGGAGACGATTATCTCAGGATGGCAATATAAACAAACGAAACTTTTAGTAGATTTCTACTTATTTTATTAAATATTATCTCCACCAAACAGGACAAGCTTGCATCTGTTATAGTTTTGGAGAAAAATGTGTTCATTTCATGTATGCGCGAAATGCCTTAAAAATGGCTTTAAAATGGATTTGAAGCATGGAGACGATTATCTCGGGATTGCAAGATAACCAAACAAAACTTTTAGTGGATTTCTACTTATTTTATTAAATATCATCTCCACCAAACAGGACAAGCTTGCATCTGTTATAGTTTTGGAGAAAAATGTGTTCATTTCATGTATGCGCGAAATGCCTTAAAAATGGCTTTAAAATGGATTTGGAGCATGGAGACGATTATCTCGGGATTGCAAGATAACCAAACAAAACTTTTAGTGGATTTCTACTTATTTTATTAAATATCATCTCCACCAAACAGGACAAGCTTGCATCTGTTATAGTTTTGGAGAAAAATGTGTTCATTTCATGTATGCGCGAAATGCCTTAAAAATGGCTTTAAAATGGATTTGGAGCATGGAGACGATTATCTCGGGATTGCAAGATAACCAAACAAAACTTTTAGTGGATTTCTACTTATTTTATTAAATATCATCTCCACCAAACAGGACAAGCTTGCATCTGTTATAGTTTTGGAGAAAAATGTGTTCATTTCATGTATGCGCGAAATGCCTTAAAAATGGCTTTAAAATGGATTTGGAGCATGGAGACGATTATCTCGGGATTGCAATATAACCAAACAAAACTTTTAGTGGATTTCTACTTATTTTATTAAATATCATCTCCACCAAACAGGACAAGCTTGCATCTGTTATAGTTTTGGAGAAAAATGTGTTCATTTCATGTATGCGCGAAATGCCTTAAAAATGGCTTTAAAATGGATTTGGAGCATGGAGACGATTATCTCGGGATTGCAAGATAACCAAACAAAACTTTTAGTGGATTTCTACTTATTTTATTAAATATCATCTCCACCAAACAGGACAAGCTTGCATCTGTTATAGTTTTGGAGAAAAATGTGTTCATTTCATGTATGCGCGAAATGCCTTAAAAATGGCTTTAAAATGGATTTGGAGCATGGAGACGATTATCTCGGGATTGCAAGATAACCAAACAAAACTTTTAGTGGATTTCTACTTATTTTATTAAATATCATCTCCACCAAACAGGACAAGCTTGCATCTGTTATAGTTTTGGAGAAAAATGTGTTCATTTCATGTATGCGCGAAATGCCTTAAAAATGGCTTTAAAATGGATTTGGAGCATGGAGACGATTATCTCGGGATTGCAAGATAACCAAACAAAACTTTTAGTGGATTTCTACTTATTTTATTAAATATCATCTCCACCAAACAGGACAAGCTTGCATCTGTTATAGTTTTGGAGAAAAATGTGTTCATTTCATGTATGCGCGAAATGCCTTAAAAATGGCTTTAAAATGGATTTGGAGCATGGAGACGATTATCTCGGGATTGCAAGATAACCAAACAAAACTTTTAGTGGATTTCTACTTATTTTATTAAATATCATCTCCACCAAACAGGACAAGCTTGCATCTGTTATAGTTTTGGAGAAAAATGTGTTCATTTCATGTATGCGCGAAATGCCTTAAAAATGGCTTTAAAATGGATTTGGAGCATGGAGACGATTATCTCGGGATTGCAATATAACCAAACAAAACTTTTAGTGGATTTCTACTTATTTTATTAAATATCATCTCCACCAAACAGGACAAGCTTGCATCTGTTATAGTTTTGGAGAAAAATGTGTTCATTTCATGTATGCGCGAAATGCCTTAAAAATGGCTTTAAAATGGATTTGGAGCATGGAGACGATTATCTCGGGATTGCAAGATAACCAAACAAATCTTTTAGTGGATTTCTACTTATTTTATTAAATATCATCTCCACCAAACAGGACAAGCTTGCATCTGTTTTCGTTTTGGAGAAAAATGTGTTCATTTCATGTATGCGCGAAATGCCTTAAAAATGGCTTTAAAATGGATTTGGAGCATGGAGACGATTATCTCGGGATTGCAAGATAACCAAACAAAACTTTTAGTGGATTTCTACTTATTTTATTAAATATCATCTCCACCAAACAGGACAAGCTTGCATCTGTTATAGTTTTGGAGAAAAATGTGTTTATTTCATGTATGCGCGAAATGCCTTAAAAATGGCTTTAAAATGGATTTGGAGCATGGAGACGATTATCTCGGGATTGCAAGATAACCAAACAAAACTTTTAGTGGATTTCTACTTATTTTATTAAATATCATCTCCACCAAACAAGAGAAGCTTGCATCTGTTATAGTTTTGGAGAAAAATGTGTTCATTTCATGTATGCGCGAAATGCCTTAAAAATGGCTTTAAAATGGATTTGGAGCATGGAGACGATTATCTCGGGATTGCAAGATAACCAAACAAAACTTTTAGTGGATTTCTACTTATTTTATTAAATATCATCTCCACCAAACAGGACAAGCTTGCATCTGTTATAGTTTTGGAGAAAAATGTGTTCATTTCATGTATGCGCGAAATGCCTTAAAAATGGCTTTAAAATGGATTTGGAGCATGGAGACGATTATCTCGGGATTGCAAGATAACCAAACAAAACTTTTAGTGGATTTCTACTTATTTTATTAAATATCATCTCCACTAAACAGGACAAGCTTGCATCTGTTATAGTTTTGGAGAAAAATGTGTTCATTTCATGTATGCGCGAAATGCCTTAAAAATGGCTTTAAAATGGATTTGGAGCATGGAGACGATTATCTCGGGATTGCAATATAACCAAACAAAACTTTTAGTGGATTTCTACTTATTTTATTAAATATCATCTCCACCAAACAGGACAAGCTTGCATCTGTTATAGTTTTGGAGAAAAATGTGTTCATTTCATGTATGCGCGAAATGCCTTAAAAATGGCTTTAAAATGGATTTGGAGCATGGAGACGATTATCTCGGGATTGCAAGATAACCAAACAAAAATTTTAGTGGATTTCTACTTATTTTATTAAATATCATCTCCACCAAACAGGACAAGCTTGCATCTGTTATAGTTTTGGAGAAAAATGTGTTCATTTCATGTATGCGCGAAATGCCTTAAAAATGGCTTTAAAATGGATTTGGAGCATGGAGACGATTATCTCGGGATTGCAAGATAACCAAACAAAACTTTTAGTGGATTTCTACTTATTTTATTAAATATCATCTCCACCAAACAAGACAAGCTTGCATCTGTTATAGTTTTGGAGAAAAATGTGTTCATTTCATGTATGCGCGAAATGCCTTAAAAATGGCTTTAAAATGGATTTGGAGCATGGAGACGATTATCTCGGGATTGCAAGATAACCAAACAAAACTTTTAGTGGATTTCTACTTATTTTATTAAATGTCATCTCCACCAAACAGGACAAGCTTGCATGTGTTATAGTTTTGGAGAAAAATGTGTTCATTTCATGTATGCGCAAAATGCCTTTGAAATGGCTTTAAAATGGATTTGGAGCATGGAGACGATTATCTCGGGATTGCAAGATAACCAAACAAAACTTTTAGTGGATTTCTACTTATTTTATTAAATATCATCTCCACCAAACAGGACAAGCTTGCATCTGTTATAGTTTTGGAGAAAAATGTGTTCATTTCATGTATGCGCGAAATGCCTTAAAAATGGCTTTAAAATGGATTTGGAGCATGGAGACGATTATCTCGGGATTGCAAGATAACCAAACAAAACTTTTAGTGTATTTCTACTTATTTTATTAAATATCATCTCCACCAAACAGGACAAGCTTGCATCTATTATAGTTTTGGAGAAAAATGTGTTCATTTCATGTATGCGCGAAATGCCTTAAAAATGGCTTTAAAATGGATTTGGAGCATGGAGACGATTATCTCGGGATTGCAATATAACCAAACAAAACTTTTAGTGGATTTCTACTTATTTTATTAAATATCATCTCCACCAAACAGGACAAGCTTGCATCTGTTATAGTTTTGGAGAAAAATGTGTTCATTTCATGTATGCGCGAAATGCCTTAAAAATGGCTTTAAAATGGATTTGGAGCATGGAGACGATTATCTCGGGATTGCAAGATAACCAAACAAAACTTTTAGTGGATTTCTACTTATTTTATTAAATATCATCTCCACCAAACAGGACAAGCTTGCATCTGTTATAGTTTTGGAGAAAAATGTGTTCATTTCATGTATGCGCGAAATGCCTTAAAAATGACTTTAAAATGGATTTGGAGCATGGAGACGATTATCTCGGGATTGCAAGATAACCAAACAAAACTTTTAGTGGATTTCTACTTATTTTATTAAATATCATCTCCACCAAACAGGACAAGCTTGCATGTGTTATAGTTTTGGAGAAAAATGTGTTCATTTCATGTATGCGCAAAATGCCTTTGAAATGGCTTTAAAATGGATTTGGAGCATGGAGACGATTATCTCGGGATTGCAAGATAACCAAACAAAACTTTTAGTGGATTTCTACTTATTTTATTAAATATCATCTCCACTAAACAGGACAAGCTTGCATCTGTTATAGTTTTGGAGAAAAATGTGTTCATTTCATGTATGCGCGAAATGCCTTAAAAATGGCTTTCAAATGGATTTGGAGCATGGAGACGATTATCTCGGGATTGCAATATAACCAAACAAAACTTTTAGTGGATTTCTACTTATTTTATTAAATATCATCTCCACCAAACAGGACAAGCTTGCATCTGTTATAGTTTTGGAGAAAAATGTGTTCATTTCATGTATGCGCGAAATGCCTTAAAAATGGCTTTAAAATGGATTTGGAGCGTGGAGACGATTATCTCGGGATTGCAAGATAACCAAACAAAACTTTTAGTGGATTTCTACTTATTTTATTAAATATCATCTCCACCAAACAGGACAAGCTTGCATCTGTTATAGTTTTGGAGAAAAATGTGTTCATTTCATGTATGCGCGAAATGCCTTAAAAATGGCTTTAAAATTGATTTGGAGCATGGAGACGATTATCTCGGGATTGCAAGATAACCAAACAAAACTTTTAGTGGATTTCTACTTATTTTATTAAATATCATCTCCACCAAACAGGACAAGCTTGCATCTGTTATAGTTTTGGAGAAAAATGTGTTCATTTCATGTATGCGCGAAATGCCTTAAAAATGGCTTTAAAATGGATTTGGAGCATGGAGACGATTATCTCGGGATTGCAAGATAACCAAACAAAACTTTTAGTGGATTTCTACTTATTTTATTAAATATCATCTCCACCAAACAGGACAAGCTTGCATCTGTTATAGTTTTGGAGAAAAATGTGTTCATTTCATGTATGCGCGAAATGCCTTAAAAATGGCTTTAAAATGGATTTGGAGCATGGAGACGATTATCTCGGGATTGCAAGATAACCAAACAAAACTTTTAGTGGATTTCTACTTATTTTATTAAATATCATCTCCACCAAACAGGACAAGCTTGCATCTGTTATAGTTTTGGAGAAAAATGTGTTCATTTCATGTATGCGCGAAATGCCTTAAAAATGGCTTTAAAATGGATTTGGAGCATGGAGACGATTATCTCGGGATTGCAAGATAACCAAACAAAACTTTTAGTGGATTTCTACTTATTTTATTAAATATCATCTCCACCAAACAGGACAAGCTTGCATCTGTTATAGTTTTGGAGAAAAATGTGTTCATTTCATGTATGCGCAAAATGCCTTTGAAATGGCTTTAAAATGGATTTGGAGCATGGAGACGATTATCTTAGGATGGCAATATAAACAAACGAAACTTTTAGTAGATTTCTACTTATTTTATTAAATATTATCTCCACCAAACAGGACAAGCTTGCATCTGTTATAGTTTTGGAGAAAAATGTGTTCATTTCATGTATGCGCGAAATGCCTTAAAAATGGCTTTAAAATGGATTTGGAGCATGGAGACGATTATCTCGGGATTCCAAGATAACCAAACAAAACTTTTAGTGGATTTCTACTTATTTTATTAAATATCATCTCCACCAAACAGGACAAGCTTGCATCTGTTATAGTTTTGGAGAAAAATGTGTTCATTTCATGTATGCGCGAAATGCCTTAAAAATGGCTTTAAAATGGATTTGGAGCATGGAGACGATTATCTCGAGATTGCAAGATAACCAAACAAAACTTTTAGTGGATTTCTACTTATTTTATTAAATATCATCTCCACCAAACAGGACAAGCTTGCATCTGTTATAGTTTTGGAGAAAAATGTGTTCATTTCATGTATGCGCGAAATGCCTTAAAAATGGCTTTAAAATGGATTTGGAGCATGGAGACGATTATCTCGGGATTGCAAGATAACCAAACAAAACTTTTAGTGGATTTCTACTTATTTTATTAAATATCATCTCCACCAAACAGGACAAGCTTGCATCTGTTATAGTTTTGGAGAAAAATGTGTTCATTTCATGTATGCGCGAAATGCCTTAAAAATGGCTTTAAAATGGATTTGGAGCATGGAGACGATTATCTCGGGATTGCAAGATAACCAAACAAAACTTTTAGTGGATTTCTACTTATTTTATTAAATATCATCTCCACCAAACAGGACAAGCTTGCATCTGTTATAGTTTTGGAGAAAAATGTGTTCATTTCATGTATGCGCGAAATGCCTTAAAAATGGCTTTAAAATGGATTTGGAGCATGGAGACGATTATCTCGGGATTGCAAGATAACCAAACAAAACTTTTAGTGGATTTCTACTTATTTTATTAAATATCATCTCCACCAAACAGGACAAGCTTGCATCTGTTATAGTTTTGGAGAAAAATGTGTTCATTTCATGTATGCGCGAAATGCCTTAAAAATGGCTTTAAAATGGATTTGGAGCATGGAGACGATTATCTCGGGATTGCAAGATAACCAAACAAAACTTTTAGTGGATTTCTACTTATTTTATTAAATATCATCTCCACCAAACAGGACAAGCTTGCATCTGTTATAGTTTTGGAGAAAAATGTGTTCATTTCATGTATGCGCGAAATGCCTTAAAAATGGCTTTAAAATGGATTTGGAGCATGGAGACGATTATCTCGGGATTGCAAGATAACCAAACAAAACTTTTAGTGGATTTCTACTTATTTTATTAAATATCATCTCCACCAAACAGGACAAGCTTGCATCTGTTATAGTTTTGGAGAAAAATGTGTTCATTTCATGTATGCGCGAAATGCCTTAAAAATGGCTTTAAAATGGATTTGGAGCATGGAGACGATTATCTCGGGATTGCAAGATAACCAAACAAAACTTTTAGTGGATTTCTACTTATTTTATTAAATATCATCTCCACCAAACAGGACAAGCTTGCATCTGTTATAGTTTTGGAGAAAAATGTGTTCATTTCATGTATGCGCGAAATGCCTTAAAAATGGCTTTAAAATGGATTTGGAGCATGGAGACGATTATCTCGGGATTGCAAGATAACCAAACAAAAATTTTAGTGGATTTCTACTTATTTTATTAAATATCATCTCCACCAAACAGGACAAGCTTGCATCTGTTATAGTTTTGGAGAAAAATGTGTTCATTTCATGTATGCGCGAAATGCCTTAAAAATGGCTTTAAAATGGATTTGGAGCATGGAGACGATTATCTCGGGATTGCAAGATAACCAAACAAAACTTTTAGTGGATTTCTACTTATTTTATTAAATATCATCTCCACCAAACAAGACAAGCTTGCATCTGTTATAGTTTTGGAGAAAAATGAACACATTTTCCTCCAAAACTATAACAGATGCAAGCTTGTCCTGTTTGGTGGAGATGATATTTAATAAAATAAGTAGAAATCCACTAAAAGTTTTGTTTGGTTATCTTGCAATCCCGAGATAATCGTCTCCATGCTCCAAATCCATTTTAAAGCCATTTTTAAGGCATTTCGCGCATACATGAAATGAACACATTTTTCTCCAAAACTATAACAGATGCAAGCTTGTCCTGTTTGGTGGAGATGATATTTAATAAAATAAGTAGAAATCCACTAAAAGTTTTGTTTGGTTATCTTGCAATCCCGAGATAATCGTCTCCATGCTCCAAATCCATTTTAAAGCCATTTTTAAGGCATTTCTCGCATACATGAAATGAACACATTTTTCTCCAAAACTATAACAGATGCAAGCTTGTCCTGTTTGGTGGAGATGATATTTAATAAAATAAGTAGAAATCCACTAAAAGTTTTGTTTGGTTATCTTGCAATCCCGAGATAATCGTCTCCATGCTCCAAATCCATTTTAAAGCCATTTTTAAGGCATTTCGCGCATACATGAAATGAACACATTTTTCTCCAAAACTATAACAGATGCAAGCTTGTCCTGTTTGGTGGAGATGATATTTAATAAAATAAGTAGAAATCCACTAAAAGTTTTGTTTGGTTATCTTGCAATCCCGAGATAATCGTCTCCGTGCTCCAAATCCATTTTAAAGCCATTTTTAAGGCATTTCGCGCATACATGAAATGAACACATTTTTCTCCAAAACTATAACAGATGCAAGCTTGTCCTGTTTGGTGGAGATGATATTTAATAAAATAAGTAGAAATCCACTAAAAGTTTTGTTTGGTTATCTTGCAATCCCGAGATAATCGTCTCCATGCTCCAAATCCATTTTAAAGCCATTTTTAAGGCATTTCGCGCATACATGAAATGAACACATTTTTCTCCAAAACTATAACAGATGCAAGCTTGTCCTGTTTGGTGGAGATGATATTTAATAAAATAAGTAGAAATCCACTAAAAGTTTTGTTTGGTTATCTTGCAATCTCGAGATAATCGTCTCCATGCTCCAAATCCATTTTAAAGCCATTTTTAAGGCATTTCGCGCATACATGAAATGAACACATTTTTCTCCAAAACTATAACAGATGCAAGCTTGTCCTGTTTGGTGGAGATGATATTTAATAAAATAAGTAGAAATCCACTAAAAGTTTTGTTTGGTTATCTTGCAATCCCGAGATAATCGTCTCCATGCTCCAAATCCATTTTAAAGCCATTTTTAAGGCATTTCGCGCATACATGAAATGAACACATTTTTCTCCAAAACTATAACAGATGCAAGCTTGTCCTGTTTGGTGGAGATAATATTTAATAAAATAAGTAGAAATCTACTAAAAGTTTCGTTTGTTTATATTGCCATCCTAAGATAATCGTCTCCATGCTCCAAATCCATTTTAAAGCCATTTCAAAGGCATTTTGCGCATACATGAAATGAACACATTTTTCTCCAAAACTATAACAGATGCAAGCTTGTCCTGTTTGGTGGAGATGATATTTAATAAAATAAGTAGAAATCCACTAAAAGTTTTGTTTGGTTATCTTGCAATCCCGAGATAATCGTCTCCATGCTCCAAATCCATTTTAAAGCCATTTTTAAGGCATTTCGCGCATACATGAAATGAACACATTTTTCTCCAAAACTATAACAGATGCAAGCTTGTCCTGTTTGGTGGAGATGATATTTAATAAAATAAGTAGAAATCCACTAAAAGTTTTGTTTGGTTATCTTGCAATCCCGAGATAATCGTCTCCATGCTCCAAATCCATTTTAAAGCCATTTTTAAGGCATTTCGCGCATACATGAAATGAACACATTTTTCTCCAAAACTATAACAGATGCAAGCTTGTCCTGTTTGGTGGAGATGATATTTAATAAAATAAGTAGAAATCCACTAAAAGTTTTGTTTGGTTATCTTGCAATCCCGAGATAATCGTCTCCATGCTCCAAATCCATTTTAAAGCCATTTTTAAGGCATTTCGCGCATACATGAAATGAACACATTTTTCTCCAAAACTATAACAGATGCAAGCTTGTCCTGTTTGGTGGAGATGATATTTAATAAAATAAGTAGAAATCCACTAAAAGTTTTGTTTGGTTATCTTGCAATCCCGAGATAATCGTCTCCATGCTCCAAATCAATTTTAAAGCCATTTTTAAGGCATTTCGCGCATACATGAAATGAACACATTTTTCTCCAAAACTATAACAGATGCAAGCTTGTCCTGTTTGGTGGAGATGATATTTAATAAAATAAGTAGAAATCCACTAAAAGTTTTGTTTGGTTATCTTGCAATCCCGAGATAATCGTCTCCATGCTCCAAATCCATTTTAAAGCCATTTTTAAGGCATTTCGCGCATACATGAAATGAACACATTTTTCTCCAAAACTATAACAGATGCAAGCTTGTCCTGTTTGGTGGAGATGATATTTAATAAAATAAGTAGAAATCCACTAAAAGTTTTGTTTGGTTATATTGCAATCCCGAGATAATCGTCTCCATGCTCCAAATCCATTTTAAAGCCATTTTTAAGGCATTTCGCGCATACATGAAATGAACACATTTTTCTCCAAAACTATAACAGATGCAAGCTTGTCCTGTTTGGTGGAGATGATATTTAATAAAATAAGTAGAAATCCACTAAAAGTTTTGTTTGGTTATCTTGCAATCCCGAGATAATCGTCTCCATGCTCCAAATCCATTTTAAAGCCATTTTTAAGGCATTTCGCGCATACATGAAATGAACACATTTTTCTCCAAAACTATAACAGATGCAAGCTTGTCCTGTTTGGTGGAGATGATATTTAATAAAATAAGTAGAAATCCACTAAAAGTTTTGTTTGGTTATCTTGCAATCCCGAGATAATCGTCTCCATGCTCCAAATCCATTTTAAAGCCATTTTTAAGGCATTTCGCGCATACATGAAATGAACACATTTTTCTCCAAAACTATAACAGATGCAAGCTTGTCCTGTTTGGTGGAGATGATATTTAATAAAATAAGTAGAAATCCACTAAAAGTTTTGTTTGGTTATCTTGCAATCCCGAGATAATCGTCTCCATGCTCCAAATCCATTTTAAAGCCATTTTTAAGGCATTTCGCGCATACATGAAATGAACACATTTTTCTCCAAAACTATAACAGATGCAAGCTTGTCCTGTTTGGTGGAGATGATATTTAATAAAATAAGTAGAAATCCACTAAAAGTTTTGTTTGGTTATCTTGCAATCCCGAGATAATCGTCTCCATGCTCCAAATCCATTTTAAAGCCATTTTTAAGGCATTTCGCGCATACATGAAATGAACACATTTTTCTCCAAAACTATAACAGATGCAAGCTTGTCCTGTTTGGTGGAGATGATATTTAATAAAATAAGTAGAAATCCACTAAAAGTTTTGTTTGGTTATCTTGCAATCCCGAGATAATCGTCTCCATGCTCCAAATCCATTTTAAAGCCATTTTTAAGGCATTTCGCGCATACATGAAATGAACACATTTTTCTCCAAAACTATAACAGATGCAAGCTTGTCCTGTTTGGTGGAGATGATATTTAATAAAATAAGTAGAAATCCACTAAAAGTTTTGTTTGGTTATCTTGCAATCTCGAGATAATCGTCTCCATGCTCCAAATCCATTTTAAAGCCATTTTTAAGGCATTTCGCGCATACATGAAATGAACACATTTTTCTCCAAAACTATAACAGATGCAAGCTTGTCCTGTTTGGTGGAGATGATATTTAATAAAATAAGTAGAAATCCACTAAAAGTTTTGTTTGGTTATCTTGGAATCCCGAGATAATCGTCTCCATGCTCCAAATCCATTTTAAAGCCATTTTTAAGGCATTTCGCGCATACATGAAATGAACACATTTTTCTCCAAAACTATAACAGATGCAAGCTTGTCCTGTTTGGTGGAGATAATATTTAATAAAATAAGTAGAAATCTACTAAAAGTTTCGTTTGTTTATATTGCCATCCTAAGATAATCGTCTCCATGCTCCAAATCCATTTTAAAGCCATTTCAAAGGCATTTTGCGCATACATGAAATGAACACATTTTTCTCCAAAACTATAACAGATGCAAGCTTGTCCTGTTTGGTGGAGATGATATTTAATAAAATAAGTAGAAATCCACTAAAAGTTTTGTTTGGTTATCTTGCAATCCCGAGATAATCGTCTCCATGCTCCAAATCCATTTTAAAGCCATTTTTAAGGCATTTCGCGCATACATGAAATGAACACATTTTTCTCCAAAACTATAACAGATGCAAGCTTGTCCTGTTTGGTGGAGATGATATTTAATAAAATAAGTAGAAATCCACTAAAAGTTTTGTTTGGTTATCTTGCAATCCCGAGATAATCGTCTCCATGCTCCAAATCCATTTTAAAGCCATTTTTAAGGCATTTCGCGCATACATGAAATGAACACATTTTTCTCCAAAACTATAACAGATGCAAGCTTGTCCTGTTTGGTGGAGATGATATTTAATAAAATAAGTAGAAATCCACTAAAAGTTTTGTTTGGTTATCTTGCAATCCCGAGATAATCGTCTCCATGCTCCAAATCCATTTTAAAGCCATTTTTAAGGCATTTCGCGCATACATGAAATGAACACATTTTTCTCCAAAACTATAACAGATGCAAGCTTGTCCTGTTTGGTGGAGATGATATTTAATAAAATAAGTAGAAATCCACTAAAAGTTTTGTTTGGTTATCTTGCAATCCCGAGATAATCGTCTCCATGCTCCAAATCAATTTTAAAGCCATTTTTAAGGCATTTCGCGCATACATGAAATGAACACATTTTTCTCCAAAACTATAACAGATGCAAGCTTGTCCTGTTTGGTGGAGATGATATTTAATAAAATAAGTAGAAATCCACTAAAAGTTTTGTTTGGTTATCTTGCAATCCCGAGATAATCGTCTCCACGCTCCAAATCCATTTTAAAGCCATTTTTAAGGCATTTCGCGCATACATGAAATGAACACATTTTTCTCCAAAACTATAACAGATGCAAGCTTGTCCTGTTTGGTGGAGATGATATTTAATAAAATAAGTAGAAATCCACTAAAAGTTTTGTTTGGTTATCTTGCAATCCCGAGATAATCGTCTCCATGCTCCTAATCCATTTTAAAGCCATTTTTAAGGCATTTCGCGCATACATGAAATGAACACATTTTTCTCCAAAACTATAACACATCCAAGCTTGTCCTGTTTGGTGGAGATGATATTTAATAAAATAAGTAGAAATCCACTAAAAGTTTTGTTTGGTTATCTTGCAATCCCGAGATAATCGTCTCCATGCTCCAAATCCATTTTAAAGCCATTTTTAAGGCATTTCGCGCATACATGAAATGAACACATTTTTCTCCAAAACTATAACAGATGCAAGCTTGTCCTGTTTGGTGGAGATGATATTTAATAAAATAAGTAGAAATCCACTAAAAGTTTTGTTTGGTTATCTTGCAATCCCGAGATAATCGTCTCCATGCTCCAAATCCATTTTAAAGTCATTTTTAAGGCATTTCGCGCATACATGAAATGAACACATTTTTCTCCAAAACTATAACAGATGCAAGCTTGTCCTGTTTGGTGGAGATGATATTTAATAAAATAAGTAGAAATCCACTAAAAGTTTTGTTTGGTTATCTTGCAATCCCGAGATAATCGTCTCCATGCTCCAAATCCATTTTAAAGCCATTTCAAAGGCATTTTGCGCATACATGAAATGAACACATTTTTCTCCAAAACTATAACACATGCAAGCTTGTCCTGTTTGGTGGAGATGACATTTAATAAAATAAGTAGAAATCCACTAAAAGTTTTGTTTGGTTATCTTGCAATCCCGAGATAATCGTCTCCATGCTCCAAATCCATTTTAAAGCCATTTTTAAGGCATTTCGCGCATACATGAAATGAACACATTTTTCTCCAAAACTATAACAGATGCAAGCTTGTCTTGTTTGGTGGAGATGATATTTAATAAAATAAGTAGAAATCCACTAAAAGTTTTGTTTGGTTATCTTGCAATCCCGAGATAATCGTCTCCATGCTCCAAATCCATTTTAAAGCCATTTTTAAGGCATTTCGCGCATACATGAAATGAACACATTTTTCTCCAAAACTATAACAGATGCAAGCTTGTCCTGTTTGGTGGAGATGATATTTAATAAAATAAGTAGAAATCCACTAAAATTTTTGTTTGGTTATCTTGCAATCCCGAGATAATCGTCTCCATGCTCCAAATCCATTTTAAAGCCATTTTTAAGGCATTTCGCGCATACATGAAATGAACACATTTTTCTCCAAAACTATAACAGATGCAAGCTTGTCCTGTTTGGTGGAGATGATATTTAATAAAATAAGTAGAAATCCACTAAAAGTTTTGTTTGGTTATATTGCAATCCCGAGATAATCGTCTCCATGCTCCAAATCCATTTTAAAGCCATTTTTAAGGCATTTCGCGCATACATGAAATGAACACATTTTTCTCCAAAACTATAACAGATGCAAGCTTGTCCTGTTTAGTGGAGATGATATTTAATAAAATAAGTAGAAATCCACTAAAAGTTTTGTTTGGTTATCTTGCAATCCCGAGATAATCGTCTCCATGCTCCAAATCCATTTTAAAGCCATTTTTAAGGCATTTCGCGCATACATGAAATGAACACATTTTTCTCCAAAACTATAACAGATGCAAGCTTGTCCTGTTTGGTGGAGATGATATTTAATAAAATAAGTAGAAATCCACTAAAAGTTTTGTTTGGTTATCTTGCAATCCCGAGATAATCGTCTCCATGCTCCAAATCCATTTTAAAGCCATTTTTAAGGCATTTCGCGCATACATGAAATGAACACATTTTTCTCCAAAACTATAACAGATGCAAGCTTCTCTTGTTTGGTGGAGATGATATTTAATAAAATAAGTAGAAATCCACTAAAAGTTTTGTTTGGTTATCTTGCAATCCCGAGATAATCGTCTCCATGCTCCAAATCCATTTTAAAGCCATTTTTAAGGCATTTCGCGCATACATGAAATAAACACATTTTTCTCCAAAACTATAACAGATGCAAGCTTGTCCTGTTTGGTGGAGATGATATTTAATAAAATAAGTAGAAATCCACTAAAAGTTTTGTTTGGTTATCTTGCAATCCCGAGATAATCGTCTCCATGCTCCAAATCCATTTTAAAGCCATTTTTAAGGCATTTCGCGCATACATGAAATGAACACATTTTTCTCCAAAACGAAAACAGATGCAAGCTTGTCCTGTTTGGTGGAGATGATATTTAATAAAATAAGTAGAAATCCACTAAAAGATTTGTTTGGTTATCTTGCAATCCCGAGATAATCGTCTCCATGCTCCAAATCCATTTTAAAGCCATTTTTAAGGCATTTCGCGCATACATGAAATGAACACATTTTTCTCCAAAACTATAACAGATGCAAGCTTGTCCTGTTTGGTGGAGATGATATTTAATAAAATAAGTAGAAATCCACTAAAAGTTTTGTTTGGTTATATTGCAATCCCGAGATAATCGTCTCCATGCTCCAAATCCATTTTAAAGCCATTTTTAAGGCATTTCGCGCATACATGAAATGAACACATTTTTCTCCAAAACTATAACAGATGCAAGCTTGTCCTGTTTGGTGGAGATGATATTTAATAAAATAAGTAGAAATCCACTAAAAGTTTTGTTTGGTTATCTTGCAATCCCGAGATAATCGTCTCCATGCTCCAAATCCATTTTAAAGCCATTTTTAAGGCATTTCGCGCATACATGAAATGAACACATTTTTCTCCAAAACTATAACAGATGCAAGCTTGTCCTGTTTGGTGGAGATGATATTTAATAAAATAAGTAGAAATCCACTAAAAGTTTTGTTTGGTTATCTTGCAATCCCGAGATAATCGTCTCCATGCTCCAAATCCATTTTAAAGCCATTTTTAAGGCATTTCGCGCATACATGAAATGAACACATTTTTCTCCAAAACTATAACAGATGCAAGCTTGTCCTGTTTGGTGGAGATGATATTTAATAAAATAAGTAGAAATCCACTAAAAGTTTTGTTTGGTTATCTTGCAATCCCGAGATAATCGTCTCCATGCTCCAAATCCATTTTAAAGCCATTTTTAAGGCATTTCGCGCATACATGAAATGAACACATTTTTCTCCAAAACTATAACAGATGCAAGCTTGTCCTGTTTGGTGGAGATGATATTTAATAAAATAAGTAGAAATCCACTAAAAGTTTTGTTTGGTTATCTTGCAATCCCGAGATAATCGTCTCCATGCTCCAAATCCATTTTAAAGCCATTTTTAAGGCATTTCGCGCATACATGAAATGAACACATTTTTCTCCAAAACTATAACAGATGCAAGCTTGTCCTGTTTGGTGGAGATGATATTTAATAAAATAAGTAGAAATCCACTAAAAGTTTTGTTTGGTTATATTGCAATCCCGAGATAATCGTCTCCATGCTCCAAATCCATTTTAAAGCCATTTTTAAGGCATTTCGCGCATACATGAAATGAACACATTTTTCTCCAAAACTATAACAGATGCAAGCTTGTCCTGTTTGGTGGAGATGATATTTAATAAAATAAGTAGAAATCCACTAAAAGTTTTGTTTGGTTATCTTGCAATCCCGAGATAATCGTCTCCATGCTCCAAATCCATTTTAAAGCCATTTTTAAGGCATTTCGCGCATACATGAAATGAACACATTTTTCTCCAAAACTATAACAGATGCAAGCTTGTCCTGTTTGGTGGAGATGATATTTAATAAAATAAGTAGAAATCCACTAAAAGTTTTGTTTGGTTATCTTGCAATCCCGAGATAATCGTCTCCATGCTCCAAATCCATTTTAAAGCCATTTTTAAGGCATTTCGCGCATACATGAAATGAACACATTTTTCTCCAAAACTATAACAGATGCAAGCTTGTCCTGTTTGGTGGAGATGATATTTAATAAAATAAGTAGAAATCCACTAAAAGTTTTGTTTGGTTATCTTGCAATCCCGAGATAATCGTCTCCATGCTCCAAATCCATTTTAAAGCCATTTTTAAGGCATTTCGCGCATACATGAAATGAACACATTTTTCTCCAAAACTATAACAGATGCAAGCTTGTCCTGTTTGGTGGAGATAATATTTAATAAAATAAGTAGAAATCTACTAAAAGTTTCGTTTGTTTATATTGCCATCCTGAGATAATCGTCTCCATGCTCCAAATCCATTTTAAAGCCATTTCAAAGGCATTTTGCGCATACATGAAATGAACACATTTTTCTCCAAAACTATAACACATGCAAGCTTGTCCTGTTTGGTGGAGATGATATTTAATAAAATAAGTAGAAATCCACTAAAAGTTTTGTTTGGTTATCTTGCAATCCCGAGATAATCGTCTCCATGCTCCAAATCCATTTTAAAGCCATTTTTAAGGCATTTCGCGCATACATGAAATGAACACATTTTTCTCCAAAACTATAACACATCCAAGCTTGTCCTGTTTGGTGGAGATGATATTTAATAAAATAAGTAGAAATCCACTAAAAGTTTTGTTTGGTTATCTTGCAATCCCGAGATAATCGTCTCCATGCTCCAAATCCATTTTAAAGCAATTTTTAAGGCATTTCGCGCATACATGAAATGAACACATTTTTCTCCAAAACTATAACAGATGCAAGCTTGTCCTGTTTGGTGGAGATGATATTTAATAAAATAAGTAGAAATCCACTAAAAGTTTTGTTTGGTTATCTTGCAATCCCGAGATAATCGTCTCCATGCTCCAAATCCATTTTAAAGTCATTTTTAAGGCATTTCGCGCATACATGAAATGAACACATTTTTCTCCAAAACTATAACAGATGCAATCTTGTCCTGTTTGGTGGAGATGATATTTAATAAAATAAGTAGAAATCCACTAAAAGTTTTGTTTGGTTATCTTGCAATCCCGAGATAATCGTCTCCATGCTCCAAATCCATTTTAAAGCCATTTTTAAGGCATTTCGCGCATACATGAAATGAACACATTTTTCTCCAAAACTATAACAGATGCAAGCTTGTCCTGTTTGGTGGAGATGATATTTAATAAAATAAGTAGAAATCCACTAAAAGTTTTGTTTGGTTATATTGCAATCCCGAGATAATCGTCTCCATGCTCCAAATCCATTTTAAAGCCATTTTTAAGGCATTTCGCGCATACATGAAATGAACACATTTTTCTCCAAAACTATAATAGATGCAAGCTTGTCCTGTTTGGTGGAGATGATATTTAATAAAATAAGTAGAAATACACTAAAAGTTTTGTTTGGTTATCTTGCAATCCCGAGATAATCGTCTCCATGCTCCAAATCCATTTTAAAGCCATTTTTAAGGCATTTCGCGCATACATGAAATGAACACATTTTTCTCCAAAACTATAACAGATGCAAGCTTGTCCTGTTTGGTGGAGATGATATTTAATAAAATAAGTAGAAATCCACTAAAAGTTTTGTTTGGTTATCTTGCAATCCCGAGATAATCGTCTCCATGCTCCAAATCCATTTTAAAGCCATTTCAAAGGCATTTTGCGCATACATGAAATGAACACATTTTTCTCCAAAACTATAACACATGCAAGCTTGTCCTGTTTGGTGGAGATGACATTTAATAAAATAAGTAGAAATCCACTAAAAGTTTTGTT